>NC_065447.1:13866323-14149017 GCF_917563875.1 Diabrotica virgifera virgifera
TACACTTTAGTTTGCGATACTCCATTCGACTCGATTTCAATATGATCAAAATTAGTACTATCGAAAGAACATGTATTACTTTTAACACGTTTGTGTATTTGTAGAATAGGTACATTTTAACTCATTTAATACTTCCTGTATTAGTGTATCGTTTTGAAAACGTAGCCAATTTCTTGGAGAATCGTATTCGTAATCAGTAATTCGATATTCATAGTCAGAGCATTATTTTTGGTAATCAGAAAAAGTCATTCACCCACTTTCAATGTCAAGAGTTAGGTGTGAAAAATAGATGCTTTTTGCGTCTAATTCAACCAGATCACTTATGTAAATATTATGATTACAAATAACTTTTCAAGGAAATATTATAATAAGACTTATTCATTTCTTCTGGCTGATGTGAGATTGCACTTTCAGTTTGCTTCTGTATTTTATAAAATAAAATAAAATTTGAATTATGGTTTTGTTTGGAATAATTACTTGAGAATAATAATTATGGATCCAAAATAATACCTAGGATCCAAAATAATACCTAACCTAATCCTAATCACCGTAAAAACCTAATAACCGGTTTTTACTTTAAAAAGAAAAAACCGGTTATAACCGGGACAAAAAACAACCAGTAACACCGGTTATTTCGAAGTAAAAAAACCGGTTTTACGTTTAAACCGGTAGGTTTTTCCCATCCCTATTGTCAATTAATTACTAAAGATTGTCAATTTCTTTTCCGACAAATTTACAGCCTTGTTTCTTTGGTCGGACAACGTAAATATGTTAGTTATGGCAGGTTATGTTCTGTGATTACAAAATTCATAATTTTAATTTTTTAACGTTCAAATAATGCATGTTTATTAAAAAAGTAATTGACCGACAAAAAAGTCGCAAACTTATAAAAACGAAATTCTTTTTAAACAGTGGTATACTTGTACTTTGTCGGTGTCGTCACAAATCACCTACCTCTAGTCTAGATGCTTCATGACAACGCTTTGTTTTAATATGAAGCGTCTAGTCTAGTAATTAGTTTATAAAAAGACTAAGTTTTCACTCTAATGGCATATAAAACAACATAATGCTATTCCACATCCCACCAGAATGAAAACAATGGGAACCTTCTCTGGTTACACCTCCGAGGCTTCTACAATTTGCATGCCATACGGATGTTGAGACTAAGGAAGATGAGGGAATTCTACAATTTACAATTCACATCCCATCTGCTCAGCGCGGTAAAGTTCCAACGAGAATGGTTCCCTTCATACTCCACACAGAGTAAATGTAAATCAAAAATGAATAACCATTTTCAATTTCGTTGCAAAACGAAAATACAGCCGAACCATATTCCAGTCCAATCAGAGAGTGCTGCAAGCACCTCTACCGGTTTCGAAACTTATTAGTCTCTCATCAGGAGGCACATATGCTGCTCTCCCTGATCCAACCAAAACAAACCCCAGCGTGCAGTCCCGGATTGCAACGAACGAAATGGCATAGATGCCCTAGCGGCAACTGCTAGCAAAAAGACTAAGTTTTCACTCTAATGGCATATAAAACAACATAATGCTATTCCACATCCCACCAGAATGAAAACAATGGGAACCTTCTCTGGTTACACCTCCGAGGCTTCTACAATTTGCAAGCCATACGGATGCTGAGACTAAGGAAGATGAGGGAATTCTACAATTTACAATTCACGTCCCATCTGCTCAGCGCGGTAAAGTTCCAACGAGAATGGTTCCCTTCATACTCCACACAGAGTAAATGTAAATCAAAAATGAATAACCATTTTCAATTTCGTTGCAAAACGAAAATACAGCCGAACCATATTCCAGTCCAATCAGAAAGTGCTGCAAGCACCTCTACCGGTTTCGAAACTTATTAGTCTCTCATCAGGAGGCATATATGCTGCTCTCCCTGATCCAACCAAAACAAACCCCAGCGTGCAGTCCCGGATTGCAACGAACGAAATGGCATAGATGCCCTAGCGGCAACTGCTAGCAAAAAGACTAAGTTTTCACTCTAATGGCATATAAAACAACATAATGCTATTCCACATCCCACCAGAATGAAAACAATGGGAACCTTCTCTGGTTACACCTCCGAGGCTTCTACAATTTGCAAGCCATACGGATGCTGAGACTAAGGAAGATGAGGGAATTCTACAATTTACAATTCACGTCCCATCTGCTCAGCGCGGTAAAGTTCCAACGAGAATGGTTCCCTTCATACTCCACACAGAGTAAATGTAAATCAAAAATGAATAACTATTTTCAATTTCGTTGCAAAACGAAAATACAGCCGAACCATATTCCAGTCCAATCAGAAAGTGCTGCAAGCACCTCTACCGGTTTCGAAACTTATTAGTCTCTCATCAGGAGGCATATATGCTGCTCTCCCTGATCCAACCAAAACAAACCCCAGCGTGCAGTCCCGGATTGCAACGAACGAAATGGCATAGATGCCCTAGCGGCAACTGCTAGCAAAAAGACTAAGTTTTCACTCTAATGGCATATAAAACAACATAATGCTATTCCACATCCCACCAGAATGAAAACAATGGGAACCTTCTCTGGTTACACCTCCGAGGCTTCTACAATTTGCAAGCCATACGGATGCTGAGACTAAGGAAGATGAGGGAATTCTACAATTTACAATTCACGTCCCATCTGCTCAGCGCGGTAAAGTTCCAACGAGAATATGGTTCGGCTGTATTTTCGTTTCACAACGAAATTGAAAATGGTTATTCATTTTTGATTTACATTTACGCTGTGTGGAGTATGAAGGGAACCATTCTCGTTGGAACTTTACCGCGCTGAGCAGATGGGACGTGAATTGTAAATTGTAGAATTCCCTCATCTTCCTTAGTCTCAGCATCCGTATGGCTTGCAAATTGTAGAAGCCTCGGAGGTGTAACCAGAGAAGGTTCCCATTGTTTTTATTCTGGTGGGATGTGGAATAGCATTATGTTGTTTTATATGCCATTAGAGTGAAAACTTAGTCTTTTTGCTAGCAGTTGCCGCTAGGGCATCTATGCCATTTCGTTCGTTGCAATCCGGGACTGCACGCTGGGGTTTGTTTTGGTTGGATCAGGGAGAGCAGCATATGTGCCTCCTGATGAGAGACTAATAAGTTTCGAAACCGGTAGAGGTGCTTGCAGCACTCTCTGATTGGACTGGAATATGGTTCGGCTGTATTTTCTTTTTGCAACGAAATTGAAAATGGTTATTCATTTTTGATTTACATTTACTCTGTGTGGAGTATGAAGGGAACCATTCTCGTTGGAACTTTACCGCGCTGAGCAGATGGGACGTGAATTGTAAATTGTAGAATTCCCTCATCTTCCTTAGTCTCAACATCCGTATGGCATGCAAATTGTAGAAGCCTCGGAGGTGTAACCAGAGAAGGTTCCCATTGTTTTCATTCTGGTGGGATGTGGAATAGCATTATGTTGTTTTATATGCCATTAGAGTGAAAACTTAGTCTTTTTGCTAGCAGTTGCCGCTAGGGCATCTATGCCATTTCGTTCGTTGCAATCCGGGACTGCACGCTGGGGTTTGTTTTGGTTGGATCAGGGAGAGCAGCATATGTGCCTCCCGATGAGAGACTAATAAGTTTCGAAACCGGTAGAGGTGCTTGCAGCACTCTCTGATTGGACTGGAATATGGTTCGGCTGTATTTTCGTTTTGCAACGAAATTGAAAATGGTTATTCATTTTTAATTAGTTTATGTTTACATTCGGTTTTTATACATTTTCTGACATTCTAGATGTCAGTAGACATAAAAGTAAACAGTGCAACAAGTGAAGAGTCCATAGCTGTATTAGCTCAATGTATCTAGTAGTGTGGTAATTAGGGTATAAACAGTTTTAAAATTAATTGTCGGACTGGCTATCTGATACCCAATTTTTGTCAGACAGTGGATAAAGGACCCTCCCATCTATCACTTGGTATTCATGTCCGAAATTTTGTAATCACAAAACATAACCTGCCATAATTAACATATTTACGTTATCCGACCAAAGAAACAAGGCTGTAAATTAGTCGGAAAAGAAATCGACAATCTTTAGAAATTGACAATACTTTCAATTGAAAATTAAGAGATTTGTCATAACAAAACTGTACCACGCTAGAGTGACATTTTGCGGGTGTCGGACTCGACGATCTCTTTTTTGTCCGACAAAAATAATTTATTTTATTTTAACGTATAATCTTTTGACTAATATTAAAAATTATTGTTTTGCAATCACAAAACTTAAGCGCGCTAGAGTTACAGGTTTAGGCGTGGGGCGTGGTGAATCTGAAATCGTCCAACCTGCACTCTGAAATTTTTAAGGAAGTGGTAAACTCTCTTAAACGAAGCAATTGAAACCAATCTTAAGGATTTTTGTAATCATTTTGGAATAAAGGACGATGTACAATGGACTATTAGGGCACTCGCAAACACAGCCACTTGTGGTCGCTACCGGAGGTTGCCACAAACTGCGTTCCCGGTAGCCTTCGAGCGACAAGCTATGGTGGAGGCCGGTTCTCGCTACTTGAAGTCGGTGGCGACTACAAGTGGCTGTGTTTGCGGGCGCCCTTAGACTAGGGCCGAAGCCTTTGGAAATGGTAAAAAGTGAACAAAAATAGTATCATCATGAAACGTATCGAAAAGGGAAGAAAATATAACAAAAACAATAAACAAAAAATAATTTATGATAATCTGAGGTCGGGAAGCGTAAGGGAAAAATTTTTAAGTATAAAAAAATGATTTATCTTGATTTCCGACAACATCAAGTCTTATGTGATACGTTAAATGACAAAGTTGTAGGTTTTTAAAATATCTACAACTTTGTTATTTCCTCTTTTTTTGACATAGCCTCAAAAATTATGCGAACAGTTCAAATAACTGAGTTTTTGGTTTATTATTTTTATCTTTCAGAAAAAAAATTTCACGAAATTTGGTGTAAACTTATCTTTTTATGTCCCAAATATGCTACAATTTTTTTATTGAAAATATTTTTTTTCCGCTTATATTCTGATTTAACATAAAAAGCACCGTATTTTTCAATCGAAAATTCTCGAGTCAAAATATCTGCTTTAAAATAAATACGTTTCTTAAAATATATAAAATACGCTCGGCTTTTGTTCCTTAAAATCTCTATTTTCTGATCATATGAAAATATACATTAATACGGCGAATTTTCTCAAAACATGCAACACAGTGGAAAAAATCTTACATTTAATTTCCAATCTATATGCTTTTTCTGTCGCGGCGTTTTCGGTATATTTCAAAAGATAAAATTTGGTCTGTTCAAAATAAATAAATAATCATTTCGTTGTAAAACGAGACAAGAGCCGTCTTATATTTCAGTTTGTTCAGAGAGCATCAAAAGCACCCTAACCGTTTCAAACCTTTTTAGGTTATCATCAGAGCATCATTTTAGTTATCATCAAAACAGGTTAGAACACTGGCTGGAGAAAAATCAATTATTATCAGCAGTCCAATATGCATTCAGATGAGGACGTTCAACTCAAGAAGTTACAACATCATTTGTTACTGATGTACAATTAGCATTTACTCGTAACAACTCAATATCCTGCCTATTTTTAGACATTAAGGGAGCATATGATGTAGTTAATCTAGACATATTGACAGATAAATTATACGCCATAGGAATTCCAGAAGGGGTTATTGCGAACTTAATGAAGTTATACCGTGATAGAAAAGTGTATTTAAATATAAATGGAGTGATAGGTACGCCCAAATCAACATCAATTGGATTGCCTCAAGGAAGTATTTTAAGTCCATTATTGTTTATTCTGTACACTGCTGATGTTACTAGTTCTATTACCGAAGAAACTAGAATACTTCAGTACGTAGACGACTTTTGCATTTATACGGAAAAGGAGTCTATCGAAGCTTCAATCAATGCATTAGAAAACGCCACATAAAGAATTGCCGAATGGTCACAAAGAAATGGATTCAGCATCTCTCAAGATAAATCAGTCATGTGTTCATTTACGAGAAGACGTTATCAACCACCAAACCAAATTAATATAGGACCTTTCACATTCCCATATAAAACATCTGTTAAATACCTTGGCATAATTTTGAATCAAAAGTTCTCTTGGAAAGAACATATTCATCATTTGTCAAAAAAATGTGAAAACGCAATAAATGTACTAAGAGCTTTTAGCCACACAAAGTGGGGAGCCGATCCAAATATATCACTAATCTTCTATAGAGCACTAATACGTTCAGTGATTGACTATGGTTGTATTTTATATGGAAATGCAAATTTAACTCAATTGGAGATATTGGAAAAAATAAAAAATAAGTGTTTACGACTTTGTCTTGGGTGTATACAAAACACACCAACACATATTTTAGAAATTGAAGCAGCAGAGCCTCTTTTGCATCTTAGACGACAATTTTTGTGTGATGTTTTTATATCAAAACTCCTAGCACAGAAAAGATCTGAGAAAATACAAAACCTCAATTCAAAAATAGATAGTCCCTTCTGGCGACGTAAAATTCATCCCAAAGTAATAAGCAGTTATCAGCTATTAATCCAATTTAATAGCGAGGTTTACAGAAATGACATCCTTCCCTTTTATAATTGTGATTATAACCTATTAGAACTACAAATTCCTTATTATTATCTTAATATTGAACCACATGTTAATCAATTTAACATAAATACGTTTGTTGAGCAAACAATTCTGAAAAGATGGCCGGAGTCCGATTGTATTTATACAGATGGATCCAAATTCGCTGAGTCAACTGGATGCGCCTTTTACCATTCAAATGAAAATCTATCCAAAAAATTTAAACTTTCAAATCAAATGTCTAGTTATACTGCTGAGCTCATCGCAATTCTTCAAGCTTTGAGGTATATTAATATCCATCACCAGAATAAGTTTGTTATATTAACAGATAGCAAAAGTTCGGTAGACACAATAGTACCATTCAAATGAAAATCTATCCAAAAAATTTAAACTTTCAAATCAAATGTCTAGTTATACTGCTGAGCTCATCGCAATTCTTCAAGCTTTGAGGTATATTAATATCCATCACCAGAATAAGTTTGTTATATTAACAGATAGCAAAAGTTCGGTAGACACAATAGTACAAACTAAATTATCAAGTACTTCATCAGTAGTAATTATAAAAATTTTAGAAACAATCCAGTTACTTACGAATACAGGTAAACAAATTTCTTTGGTTTGGATTAAGGCTCATTATGGAATTAACGGAAATGAAATAGTGGATAGACTTGCCAAGGATGCTACTACAACAGGGGAAACGATAGAAGAACCATTAATGCCAGTCACTGATCTACGACAATGGTTTAAGAAAAAACAAATGGAGCAATGGCAACTGGAATATGATATCTCTCTTAAAGGTGTACGATTTCATGATACCCAACCAAAAATTATAGAAAACCGTGGTTTAACGACATTACAAATCGGCACTTCATTAAAACCTTAAATAGAGCAAGGAACAAACATGGTTTATATCCAGTTCACAAAAATAAACTAGGGTTGGCCACTTCTCAAAACTGCACTTGCGGGGAGTTGGGTACTTACGAGCATGTGATTTTCGATTGCGCAAACTTCCAGATGCTGAATCAACAGTTATATAAGAATCTACAAACAGTAGGAGTTACTCTCCCCACCAATTTAAATTCCATTTTATGTACACGAAATATAAATTTGTATAAAATTGTTTATAACCACTTAAAAAATATGAAAATTGATATTTAAAAAAAATATATATATAAAAAAAATTCAAAAAAAATATATATAAAAAAAACAAAAAAAAAGAAAAAGAAAAATAAAAAAAAGAAATAAATATTAAAAAACAATAAAAAAACAAAATAAAAAAAAAACAAAAAAAAAGCAAAAAAAAAATCACAAAGAAGGCCTAAACCTCCGCGAGGATGAGTCGCGCGAAAAAAAAATAATATCAATTAGTGGTTTAGTATAAGTATTTAGTAATAGTGTTTTATTAGTATGTATTTTTAATGTAATGTATGTAATATATGTTTGTAATTATTAAAATATAATGTATATCAGTTAAAATTAGGAAATTGTGTCTATGAAAATAAAAAAAATTTGAGCTGGCCAATTGGTTCAAACCAAGGTCATAAATCTAAACACACACACACACACATCATCAGAGCATAAAAATACCAGCTTTTTAAATAAAAATTAAAGGTTGTAGGCTATAATGTAGCTATAGGAATAGTAGGTTAGCTTTCTTCACATCTACGACAACGATATGCGTGTTGTAATAATCATACATTTTGTACCCGAGCCTTTTCTAAAAGTTATACCTGTACCATAAAGTTTTTTTTCATTGAATGTAGGTTACAGAAAAAGAAACTGTTAATCTGTCGCTCTCTCTTTATGTCCTGTTTGATGATTTAATCCCAAAGGTTTATGCAAATTCCCTAGAAATCGTTTAGATGCGACCCGAAAACAAGAACTTTTTGGGACATGTCATAAAGAGAAAATTTAGTTTGTGAATGTATGTATACTGATAATATCTCGCAGTGAATGGGGTTTCAAACTTCGATTCGTTTATCCATTAACAACAAACGGAGATTTTTGTGTTGATGGTTGCGTCTGGATAACAGAAAATACAGGAAATAATAAACAGTACTAACACCTGTACTAAAAATGTTCAAATTTACGATGGGGAAATAAATTTTTGCGACGATAAAAGTACAGTATGCGGCAAAATAAACAGTACTGAAAGGAATATTGAAATGTTTATGATTATTTATATATCCATTATACATGACATAGCCTTGCAAACATTATTCACGACGAGGCACGTTCCCGATAAAACAGATGTTAAAGATGCCCCCGGCATTCAAATTTTTTTTTAAGTCTACTCCGCAATTCCGGAATGTCAGACGGATATAAGATCCCCATAATAATGGCGCAATATTAATTCTATAAAGATTTATCCATTTGTCTATGCTATTAATAAGTTTAATTGCAAAAATACAAATACGAACCTGTTTTATGGCCGGGGGGGTACAATCATCGGTGTCATTTGAAGATGGCTTATTCGTTGTTGGTTTTTCGGTTGTGGTGCTACAACAAAAAACATAATTTAATTTAAAATTACTTTTATATATATACACACCGGTATTTTAGGCGTTAACGCCCTTCCGGTAGGGATCTATGGGGGAGTATCACCGAGCCGCAAGCCCTTATCCCTTGCCGTACTGCTCCCTCATAGGCCGATCAGACGCCCGCATATTCCAGTCTAAGAGCCAGATTCATATTTAGAATTTTATACTGACGCGTTAGCCTTCTTTGTTTTTCCGATGTCGTGGCTGGGCTTGAACTCACATTCATCACGGCGGCGAAGTGAAGTGCTGTTAGCCGCTAGTCGCACTGAGCTATCCGATCGACAATTTTTTTTGCATTTAAAATTACTTTTATGCAATCGTATAATTTTATACATACATAGATGTAACATTCTAACTCTTTTGTTTTCTAAGTTTCTCCACCAAAATTTTAAGTCGAATCCACCAATTTTTAAACACTTGCTGGGATAAACCTTTCATGATGATAATGGTGTTAAATCAGGTTGTGCAAACACCCACAAATAATAATCATGTCGTCATCCCTAGTCAATTTTTCCTGCCTAGGATGATCTCAGAGTTGAAGGTGAATACACCGAATATGTGAAGATCATGCGTGGAGTGAGGCATGGCTGTATTTTGTCTCCCCTAATCTTCAATCTCTACCCTGAAAGAATATTTATCGAAACTACACGAAAACTGAAAAAGGTATTCTACTAAATGGGTACCGGCTACATCAGATATGCAGATACCATAGTATTTGCGGACAACTTAGAAGACCTACAAGTCCTTACGAACAAAATCACGTATTGCAGTCAAAAATATGGACTTACTATAAACGTAAAGAAGGCAAAACTTATAGTACGTTCTTTAACGCTAAAATATTGCAAAACCTCTAAATTTTAAAGAACCGCTTGGATTGACATGAAATTTGGCATACACATAGCTAACAATTCAAAGAAAAAAAGTGATATTGTGCCAATGTGTACTTTTGCCCTGGGGGTGAGTTTCACCCCTTCTCGGGGGTGAAAAATTATATTTCCAAAATAAGTTCGGAATTCTATAAACTGACTAATTCTAAGCAACTTTTGTTCTATAGAGTTTTTTTACCAAGTCAATACTTTTTGAGTTATTTTCGAGTAAATTTGTTCATTTTTAAACGAAATAGTTTTTATTGTTAATAGTTAATAGTTAATAGTTAATAGTTAAACGTTTTTAGACGGTTTTTCGCAAATAACTCAAAAAGTAAGTATTTTGTCGAAAAAAATATTCTTAATAAAATATAGTTTATAAAAAAATGAAAAAATGGTGCATATAGACCCAGTACAAGCAAAGTGATAGCTAATGAAAAGTAGGTTCTTATTCGTCAAATTCCAAATCAAATATTTCATCGAGAAATAACCAAATAACGGAACACTTTTCGGGCAACACTCATTTTAACTTTTTTAAAGTGTTTAAAAAAACGTTTATTTTTGTTTTTTAAAAAAACTTCTAACCTTAAAAGTAAGTGAGTTATGCTCAAAATGTTGTTGGTACCTTTTATTTTTTGGTAAAAAGAATCGCGAAAAGTACCCCCTAATTAGCATATAAAATAAAATTAATCGTTACCGCTTCACAAGTTACTTTACTTATTTATTCTTTATACGATCTGTAAGTCTCAGCGGTTTAAAGTGCTTATTCTTGAAAAGGCTGTAGTTAAAATGGCTTGAACGATTCACTAATCCCGAGTGTATGCAAACTTTGAACAGCCATAGCATAACCGATTTTTGTCTAACAGGAAAACAAAAATTCCAAAATATTCAGTAAAGCAACACGTACATTTTATTACTTCTTGAGGTTTTTGGTATTACTAATAATTTTTAAGTTATTTTGAAAAAGAGCATTGTTTTCAAAATTAAAAATTTTATTTTAAAACCGTTTTGTTTTCAAAAATAAGCACGTTGAATCTGTGAAACTTACAGATTATATAGATACAACATAATTAAAGCAACTTGTGAAGCGGTAACGATTAATTCTATTTAAGTTGTTAATTAGGGGGCAATTTTCCCGATGTTTTATGCCAAATCAAAACGGGCCAACTGTATTTTGAGCGTAACTTGCTCACATTTGATGCCAGAATATTTTTTATAAAAATGGACATAAAGCTTTTTAAAAACTATTTAAAAAAGTTGTAATGAGTTTTTTCCAAAAAGTGCTTCATGTTTTGGTTATTTCACGTTGAAATATATTTATTTGAAGTTTGGCGAATATGAACCTATTTTTCTTTAGCTACTACAACTCTGCTTCTACTAGGTCTAGAGACTTCATTTATGCACCATTTTGTTCACTTTTTTACAAGCTATACTTTTGCTAACAACGGTTTTTCGATAAAATACTTACTTTTTGAATTATTTGCGAAAAATTGTTTAAAAATGTGTTTGTTTTGTTGAAAAATGAACATATTCACTCGAAAATAAGTCGAAAAGTATTAACTTAGTGAAAAACTGTATAGAATAAAAGTTGCTTAGAATTAGGCATTTTATCGAATTTCGGACTTATTTTGAACGTATGTTTTTCACCCCCGAGAAGGGGAGAACTCACCTCCAGAGCAAAAGCACACATCGACACAATATCACTTTTTTTCTTTGACATGTTGGCTATGCGTATGCCAAATTTTATGTCAATCCAAACAGTTCTTTAAAATTTACAGCAAAAACCGTCCAAGAATGTACTATTATGATTATTAGCAAGAAAAAGATAACAGAAGGTTAACTACGTCAACCCAACTCCTGTAGGAAGAGTGAAGCACTACAGCTAAAATTTCATATAAGTCCTCGTACTTGCCATCCTGCAAGGACAAATATTTGGAAAGCGGGTTCCAGGAAGAAGAAGAATATCCTGGTTGAAGAATACTACAACCTGGTTCAACACAACATCTGCACAGCTTTTCCGTATTGCTGCAGATAAGATAAAGATTGCCATGAAGCACGAATACAGCAACTCGAGAAGGAACATAGAACCGGTCAGTCTAGACAGTTTTATAGGGACCTAAAAACAATGACGGGCAACACGATCAACAGCCCAAGATTTATAAAAGACGATGCAGGAAAATTGCTCACAGACGACGAAGAGATAAGCCGTCAATGGAGAAAGTATTTTGACCAACTCTTAAATACAGAAAACCCCACAACGACAGGGCAACAAAGACAGTACCAGTTAGCCGAACCTGAAATACCAGGGCCCACACTAGCTGAAGTAAAGTCCGCAATTTCGTCCCTAAAAAACCATAAAGCACCAGGCCCAGACGGCATATAGGCGGAACTACTAAAAAAGTGGGAGAAAAACTACATCTTGAGATATATAATCTTATAAGAGAAGTCTGGAAAAGAAAAGAGATACCGAAACACTGGCATGAAAGCCATATAATACCTATTCACAAGAAGGGAGACAAACAAATATGTCGGAACTATAGAGGAATATCGGTAATTAATACAACATACAAGATTACAGTCGAACCCTCTTATTGTAATAGCTTTCGTGCCAAGCAAAATTATTCCTATAACCAGGATATTCTAATAACCGATCATTGGTGGCTAGTAGAAACGTTTCGGGACCTCAAATTTCTATTCTTTAAAGCGGGATATTCCTTTAACAGGTATTCTAATAAGCGGGTTCGACTGTATATCCATAATACTGTTTAGAAGACTAACTCCATACGCAGAGGAAATAATAGGCCACTACCAAAGCGGATTCAGACCGGGAAGGTCGACCATAGACCAGATCTTCGTCCTAGGCCAGGTGTTGGAAAAAAACTGGGAATTCAACCGCGATGTACACCAAACCTTCGTGGACTTTAAACAAGCTTACGATTCTGTTACCAGAGAAGCATTGTGGGAGACTGTGGTAGAAATGGGAGTACCTGGAAAGCTGGTACGATTAGCAAAGGTGAGCACGGAGAACGCTTCCGCACGAATCAGAATTGGCAGCACCACGTCGGAGGAATTTCTCATTGACACCGGGCTTAGACAAGGAGATCCTCTCGCCTCCCTGCTGTTTAACTTCGCACTGGAACATGCAGTAAGAAAAGCTCAGCCACAACTGACAAACGGATTTGCTGCCCAAGGATCAAAAATACTATTAGCCTTTGCGGATGACGTGGACACAATTGCACAATCCACGAGAAATGCAATAGAAGTTTTCACCCTATTCGAGAACGGAGCCAAGGAAGTTGGTCTTAAGGTCAACGAGGACAAGACCAAGTACATGGTGGTTACGAAGAATCCAAGACCAAGGGTTAGACAAAACGTAACAATTAATGAATACAATTTTGAAGTCGTCAAAGAATTTAAGTACCTGGGAGCGATCGTAAACGACAAAATTACTGGTACTTGAAAGAAAGATACTGCGGACTATCTATGGGCCTTGCAGAGAAGAGACAACAGGAGAATGGAGAAGAAGACACAATGATGAACTCCAGACAATATATGGAGATAAAAACATAGTACGCTACATTAAAGCAAACAAAATACGATGGGCGGGTCACGTGCTAAGATAACATTCGAGATAAGATAATAAGAACGCCACATTCTGGAAAAGGCCCGATGGAAAAAGGTCAGTTAGTGGCCCAAATAAGAGATGGAAGGACGCAGTAGCCAGTGATCTACGCAAAATGGGAGTAAAGCCATGGGAAATAGCTGCTAAGGACCGACAACAATGGAGGGAAATAGTAAACGCGGTCAAGACTCACATAGAGTTGTAGAGCCAAATGATGATGATGATGATGATGATGATGATGATGATGATGATGATGATGATGATGATCGTTAACATTCGTCACGGATAGACACATCAAGAAGAAGGATGGTGACCATGTGTCCAATAATTTACACGAATAAAAGATCCTTTATGCTACTGTTTTAAGAGGCAGACAAAGATACGAAGACAATTTTAATTAATATTGGATCGAAGCACATAATTTTAAATTGAAACACAATTGTATCTTGCAAAATTTAATTGCACTTTGATCAACCAACATGCAATAGCTTCATGAAACAGTACACCAAATAGTCTCCAATAGACGAGAAACCAAATACATAGGTAATTTTTCGATATTAATTTCGGTATTTCGACAATTCGATACTCGACTGTATGTCAAACCAAACGAATTTTTGAAAAGATAAACACGCCGTATTTCATATTATTGGGCTTTATTGAATACTCTAATTATTGGAACTGTTTCGAAAATGTACATCACGTTAATTAACTGTTACACTGGCACCGGTAATTAAAAGCAAATTGGAAACACATCATTAACTTGTCTGTAAGAGGATTAAAAAAAAGAAATATTGTGTTACAAATTTAAATGTAAAAAGGAAAAAAGGGCTTTCTGCAATGTCCAGCTTTTTGTACGTTTTGTACGATTCCATTATCCGCTTGTGTATTTGCACAACGAATCGTTCTGAATAGTTTATGTATTTTAAAACAATTTAAGAAAAATTATCTTAATTAAATACACAGCCCTGACAATTACTGTACATAATGTAGTTCGAAAAAGAGCTCATCTTTTACATAACTGGTAAATATGGACTGTTAGGGTCATGATGCAAGGTACAGAACAGAATTAATACAGAAGGAAAACGAATTTCATGGCTAAGGAATCTTCCACTCAACGAAAAAGATACGTAATATTAATAACAATGTTAATTCAGACAACAAAAGCAATACTTAAAATTTGACCAATTCTTAGTTTTATTGGAACAACAAAGCAATGTTCATCAATTCATTATTTTCGTTAGTTGATCCAATGTATTACGCTTATTAGTCCATTCTTTCACGGTTTTTGCTCTAAATTTTAAAGAACCGCTTGGATTGACATGAAATTTGGCATACCTATAGCTTACATGTCAAAGAAAAAAAGTGATATTGTGCCGATGTGTGCTTTTGCCCTGGGGGTGACTTTTACCCTCTCTTGGGGGTGAAAAAATATATGTCCAAAGTAAGTCCGGAAATGGGTAAACTGACTAATTTTAAGCAACTTTTGTTCTATAGAGCTTTTTTGCCAAGTCAACACTTTTCGAGTTATTTGCGAGTGAATATGACATTTTTAGACGGTTTTTCGCAAATAACTCAAAAAGTAAGTATTTTTTTGAAAAAACGTAAAATCAAAAACGTATAAGCAAAAATATAGCTTATAAAAAAGTAAAAAAAATGGTGTACGCGTTAGGTCTCTATATCTGGCAGAACCAGAGTTATAGCCAATGAAAAATAGATTCATATTCACCAAATTTTAAATAGAATATTTCGACGTGAAATATCCAAAAAATTAAGCACTTTTTGGGGAAAACTCATTATTACCTTTTTTAAATTGTTAAAAAAAGCTTTATTTCTGTTTTTACAAAAAGTTTCTAGCATTAAATTTAAGCAAGTTACGCTCAAAATAAAGTTGGTCCCTTTTGTTTTTGCAAAAAAAAAATCGGGAAGACCACCCCCTAATTAGCAACTTAAATGAAATTAATCGTTACCGCTCCACAAATTATTTTACTTATGTTGTGTTTATATGATCTGTAAGTTTCATCGATTCAAACTGCTTATTTTTGAAAAAATTTGGTTTCAAAATAAAATTTTTAAAAATTTAAATTTTGAAAATATGCTTTTTTTCAAAATAACTTAAAAATTGTTAGAGATACCAAAAATCTCGAAAAACAAAAAAAGTCAGATTTGCTTTTCTGAATATCATGTATTTTTTTGTTTTTCTGTTAGACAAAAATTGATTAAGATTTGATGTTTCTAAATTTGCATACATTCGTGATCAGTGACTCGTTCAACCCGTTTTAACTACAGCCGTTTCAATAATAAGGACTTTGAACCGATGAAACTTACAGATCATATAAACAATATATACACGAGTCAAGAAACTTGTGAAGTCGTAACGATTAAGTTCATTTAAGATAATATTTAGGGGGTGATTTTGTCGATTTTTTACCAAAGCCAAAATTTTATTTTGAGCGTAACTTGTTTAATTTTGATGCTAGACATTTTTTTTATAAAACAAAAATGAAGCTTTTTTTAAATACTTAAAATAAGTTGTAATGAGTTTTCCCCGAAATGTGCTTCATTTTTGGTTATTTCACGTCAAAGTATTCCATTTGGAATTTGACGAATATGAACCTATTTTTCATTAGCTATAACTCTGCTTCTACTAGGTGTAGAGACGTGATATATACACCATTTTTTTAAAATTTTTACAGGTTATATTTTTGCTAGAAATGTTTTTTCGACAAAATACTTACTATTTGAGTTATTTGCGAAAAACCGTCTAAAAGCGTGGTTACTTTGTTGAAAAAATGAACATATTCACTGCCAAATAACTCGAAAAGTATTGACTTAGTGAAAAAACTCTATAGAACAAAAGTTACTTAAAATTAGCCAGTTTATCCATTTCCTGACTTTCTTTGGACGAATATTTTTTCACCCCCAAGAGGGGGTGAAAACCACCCCCAGGGCAAAAGCACATATCGGCACAATATCACTTTTTTTCTTTGACTTACTAGCTATGTGTATGCCAAATTTCATGTCAATCCAAGCGGTTCTTTAAAATTTAGAGATTTTGCAATATTTAACCGTTAAAGAACGGACTATATTGAATGGATGAACATCCATTTATTAAAATTACGAACACTGTTCACTGAGCCAAAGAACACTATTCATTTCGTTTAATTTTGACATAGTATATTAGCTCGATCAGCGAACACAATTTTACGAAAACCTCCAAAAAAAAAAGGAAGGATGAAAATTTGGGAATAGGTAGTTGAAACTGTCTATTATTATATTAGAAAAAATTTACAATTCTACATCCCCTCCATTTTACAAAAATTGGGAAATACGGGGTGAAAAATATTTTCTCGGGAGTGAAAAAATATACGTTCAAAATAGGCCCCGAATTTGATAAAATGACTAATCGACGGTTAAACTGCAAAACCTTGTAAGTCGATTTTTGGTTCGTTATGATTTTTATACTTTGTTGGTTTATCATTTTACATATCTTTTAAAATATGAAAGCTTGTAAGTCAATATTAAAATTTAATGGTACTAGTTAAATTTTAATTTGTAATCAAATTCGTAAAACGATATGTGTATCCTTCATTACTATAATTATGCGAAACCTTGATCATGGTTAATATGTAGGACAAATTAGAAGCCTTCGAGATGTGTTATATACAGGGTGTCCCGGAAAATAGTGGGTTCCTTAAAGATATAGGTAGAGGGCACCATGTAAAGCAAAAAACTCTCAAAACATTTTTTTCTAAATGCAATCGTTTGACCAAAAAATTAAAATACATTTTGGTATGCAAATTAAAATCTGGCAACTCTGTGAGATACGAAAATTTAAACGTAGACTTCTTTTTAGGAAACATACAACAGATAGTTTGGAAGAATCCTGTTTAGTCTCAATGCCGAAAATGTTTTCGAATCGTGAGTTCATTACCTATTATGTTATTGTTGATTAGTTATGGCAGATCACTAAATGGAGAGGCTTACTATAATTTCGTTCAAAATGTTTTGCCGTTTTTCTCGTCGTTATGAGTAAATGTGTTCGTAAAAGTGTAATAATTATTTTCAAGTAAGTACAACTTAATTACTTTAGTTCACAAGTAAACAAATTACTGACACATTATCAATCTGGTGTATTAGTCCAGATAAATAAGGTTTTTGTCTGGACACTTGAGCAGCCAGGTTGTAAATGGGTTTTTTGGGTACCATATACCTAATACATTATAAATACAAAAATGGCCGTCGCAGTTCGGACGAGAAATTTAGTTATTAACAAATAAGGGTCAAAAATGGCAATTCTTTCGTTTAAATCGCTACAGGTAAAAATAGGATAATCAAATATCTTATCTATAATATTCTTCTTTTAGTAGAGGAAAAATGGCACTTTTTGAATTTTGTTCCGATCATTTCTTGCTTCGGAAATTGCAAAATAAAACTAAAATTTCGAAAATAAAAAATTGCTATAACTTTTGCCAAAATGACCTTAAGACTTTCATATTGCATGCAAACAGTCCATATAGTGCACACAAAATTTTAGGACGATTCGTCAGTTAGCTTAAATTTTATTCAATTTTTTTATCCCAAAGAACTTTTTTGGCAATGTAATTGTTCAGAAAATAATAATGATATAGCAATTGTGTGGAAACCACATGAAAGAAGAATAGTTATAGTTTCAAAGTATTGAAAAAAATCATTAAGAAGTCGTTTTTATTACTCCGAAAACATTTTACTAAAGTAGAGTCATTTTTGGCTTATAAACAATTTGAATAGCTTTGTTAATATTGACTATAGAGTAAATCTACTTTAAAATTTCAAAAGCTAGTATTTCTACACGAATTTTCAAAGAAAAAAGATTTGCCTAGGTTATTTAGGGTCAAAGTTAGCCCCTTTTATTATTTAATTCACACTTACTTCTATATACATAAAATTCTCCTGTAACAGTGTTAGTTACCATACTACTCCGAAACGGCTTGACCGATTTTTATGAAATTTACACGGATATCCTATAGGACTAAGAATAGGTTATAATCTATTTTTCATACCCAAAAGTTATAAGGGGGGTTGCCCCCCTGATATTTTTTTTTATTTTTTTGGACAAAATTGTCTACGCTAATTTTGTATGATGTAAAATTAAAAATATATATACAACCCTTAATTTTCACTCTTCTACTAATAACCCCTATTTGCTAATAGCCATTTATATATTTACATCTAAAAAATTCTCCTGTCACAGTTTTAGTTGCCATACTCTTCCGAGACCGCTTGACCGATTTTTATGAAATTATATATGTATATTCGAAAGGTCTTAAAATCGGTTGTAATCTATTTTTCACATCCCTGAGTGATAAGGGGGGTTCCCCCTAACATTTTGTAATGTTAAGTGGGGATATGTGTACATAACTTACTCTATAAGACTACGAGTACATAAAAATTAAAAAAATTATGATCAAAATCCATCAACAAGCTCTGGAGATATTAATCACAGCATGTGTTTGAAGAATCAATTTCATTTTTTGAGTTTACGGATTTTAATAATTCCCCTCCTCCGATCACGAATCGATTTCATTAGGACGTAATTTTTAAAGCTTTATTAACAACTCTGTTGAGGTTCGAAGCTTACTTAAACTTTTACACATAAACCATAAACCTTCAACTTCAAAATTGCGCTAGTTAGGTTGCTTAGTTATTATAAACAAAGTAGCCGTCAATTAAATAAAAGAAGGTGGCTAACTTTGACCATAATTAACTTAGGCAACAAGTTTTTTTTGAAAATTCGTATAAAAACACCAACTTTCCAAATAACATTGTAGTTTTAGCCTACATTCAATATTAACAAAGTTATTCAAATTGTTTTTAAGCCAAAAATGACTCTGCTTTTTGAAAATGTTTCCGGAATGATAAAAATGACCTTTTTATGATTTTTTTTAAATACGTTGAAGGTATGACTATTCTTCTTTCATGAGGTTTTCACATAATTGCTATATCGTTATTATTTTCTGAACAATAACATTGCAAAAAGCTCTTTGGAATAAACAAATTGAATACAATTTAAACTAATTGACAAATCGTCTTAAAATTTTTTGTATATTATAAGGACTGTTTGACTCAACTTTTTGTGCAACATGAAAGTCTTAAGGTCATTTTCGGAAAAGTTATAGCAAATTTTTTATTTTCGCAATTTTAGTTTTATTTTGCAATTTCCGAAGCAACAAATGATGGGACCAAAATTAAAAAACTGCTATTTTAAACCTTTGCTCATCTACTAGAAGAAGAATACTATAAGTAAGATATTTAATTACCCTATTTTTACCTGCAGCGATTTAAACGAAAAAACTGCCATTTTTGACCCTTATTTGTTAATAACTAAAATTTTCGTCCGAACTGTGACGGGCTTTTTGTATTTATAATGTATTAGGTATATAGTACCCAAAAAACCCATTTGCAACCTGGCTGCTCAAGTGTCTCGAATAGTGTTGCCCAAATTCAAGACCAAGACGAGACTTAGAGAGTCTTGGTCTTGGTCTTGCGCCAATACACCTGGTCTTGGTCTTGGTCTTGGTCTTGCACTCTCGGTCTTGGTCTTGGTCTTGCAGCAAGAGTCTTGCAAGTCTCGCAGTTACCCATTAGCCTAGTGCTATTATTCTTTATTAAGCGCTACTTAAGTATTATAGTATTACAGTCGGTGTAAGAGAAAGTATTCGAAATTATGAAATAACAAATGTTATATTATTTGCTATATCATCATTTCGAATACGCCCTCTCTTTACACCGACTATAACACTACGCATAGACGCCATCCCCCTACGGCACCTTTAGAATCTGTACACTGTAACAGAGTAGGCACATTTTAATCTTGAATTAACATAGCCATAGTAATTACCAATAAAATTAATAAATGTTTAAACTGACATTGGGTAAGGTGTGATCCCACGATCGGCACGATCTAAGCAATACGTGCCAATGCTCTAACTAACTGAGCTATCCATGGCCCACGGGAGTCAGTTTCTTAATACACGTTTGCATTTAATAAGCTTACATGTGCCAAAACATGGTTAAAATACAAAAAACCAAATTAATGACATAAAGTTGACTGTATTTCAAAGACCATTATCTGTCTAGTATGGGATTGATCGACCCTCACCTTATATGAGATCGAATAAAAGACTTATACAATTTGCCATTTATTTAAATAAAAAATAAAATACAATACAAATTAAATTACAGAACAGTGCGCAATTGCTTTGACGTTACTGTTACTAAGACTTTATATTAATTTTTTTTACCAAGAATTAATACAAAATGCACATGGAAGGCAACAGTAAACACGGCAAAGAATCACGAAGAGTTGTAAGGCCATTGATGATGATGCCAATTCTTTATACCCGTTACTATCCAATACCCTAAGTAGGATATTGTTACTTTCCCTAGTCCAAGAGTCCAATACCCTACCGTTATTTCGTTACTTTAAATATTTCTGTATTTTGTTTATAGAGTAGCCGGAATTATCTGTTAATTTGTCTCGTTACTTTTGAATAACAAATACTAAAATGATTAAAGTAATTTACAAAAGCATGAAAATAGAGAATTCACCTGTAAATGAAGTAAATGAGAAAGTGTCAATGAAATTAATTTTAAACTGTTAATTTTTTGTTTGTAGTCTGCTGCGCGATTAAAAAGAATAATGAGTTTAAATTTCTTTATCAAAGATAAGCATACCGAAATAACCGAAAACTAAATAGGTAACATAATCTGTTTCGCAATTAACAGACCTGTGTCTGTTAGGCATGTCTTGGTGTCATAAACGCCGAAAGATATGCATATCAAAGAAAGAAACTTATTGTTTATTGTTCATTATGTTAAAATATAATAGAAATAGACTGTTGTTTGATATTTAGTCGAAAATAGCCGCGCATTTTCAGCAAATTTTGGTGTGTAACCGATATCGCACACTGCACACTCAGCACAAACAATGTTAGTCTATAGGCCGATAAAATTTGTAATATAATGTATTTATTATATTTTTTGTTATCTAAGCTGAGATGACATAATATTTTTAAAATGTTGTGGCGGCTATTATCAAAATCTGGACAATTAATTTCAGAGTGAAGAAATAATCTTCTGCTTTAGCAGAATGCTCAAAATGTTTTATTTTTTCATTGATCTATGAGTACGTATAAAATGTGTAAATATTCTTTTAATCGATATTTTGATTCGCTATGTATGCTTCTTGTATTGTTCGTAATGCGCATAAGTCCAATTTCACAAATTTTTGTTACATATTTTTTTGCGTCTCAAAGAGTCTCTATGCAACTAAAGATATACCCGAAATATTATACTACCTAAATGACACTCGATTCTAACTGCAAGACGCAAGAGTCTCGCAGGGTTAGTCTTGTTCTTGCTCAAATCTTGCAGGGTCAGTCTTGGTCTTGGTCTTGCTAAAATTAGGCGGTCTTGGTCTTGGTCTTGGTCTTGCGAAAATGCAAGAACAAGACCAAGACTGCAAGACCAAGACCGGTTTTGGGCAACACTAGTCTCGAACATGGTATAATTTTGCCTTATTTCCCTGGCGTATATTTAATTTCCACTGTGAACTATGTAATTTAGTCAAGTTCTCAGCATTCAACACATTTAAAGCTTACTAAATACATAATACCTACTAATTAGTTCAGTTAAAAGATGAGTTTTTATTTTAAAAGATATGTAATTCGTTTAAAATTATGCAATAGGTATTTCAATACATTAAAAAAAATTATAGTAAACAAATAACAAAAAAAAAACAAATAGTAAATACATTAAGAACTATTAGCATTTAGGTTGGATTATTTTAAATACATCTACTGTAAGTAAATCACAAATAAGTTCTTACTATCTGTTATTAGTGCGGCAGATTCGTGCAAATATTATAAGAATTGTGCATTTAATGATAGAAGCATATAATTTGGACCACATATACTACACATATAGAGGTTCAAAAGATACGAGGCCATCTCAGTTTTTGTTCTTTTTACAAAAATGGAACTATACATATGTGACTAATAGCGCAATAACTTTTGAACTAAAAGTCCGATTTCAACCAAATTTGGTATATGGGTTCATTTTTTGATGTATAATATCGAGCTCCTGAACCGGAAGAGTCTATTAACCAGAAGTTGTGTTTTCCTGATTATCTATGTAATAATATGTTGTTTATTTTTCAATTCTTTCACCTTGTATATAATAATTTTTCAAAAAGGTAATACCGGCATTGAAAAGAGCGTAAAAATATTTTTTAGGAAAAATTTTGTACTTTTTAGTTATGTTAATTACCATGTAATAAATGTATAACTTATCTTCGCATGTACCTATGTGCGGCAGATTCGTGCAAATATTATAAGAATTATTGGGCATTTAATGATAGAAGCATATAATTTGGACCTCATATACTACACATACAAACGTTCAAATTTAGATACGAGGCCATCTCAGATTTTCCCTTTTACAAAAAAGACGGGCATTCAAAATGGCGATTATACATTGTGACTAATAGCACGATAACTTTGAACGAAAAGTCCAATTTCAATCAAATTTGGTATATAGCTTCTTTTTTTTATGTATAAAATCAAATCCTTGAGCCGGAACAATCGATTTACCACAAGTTGTGTTTTCCTGATTTTTTTTTTATAAAAATATGTTGTTTATTTTTTCAATTTTTTCACTCTGTATATATTAATTTTTCAAAAAGGTAATACCGGCATTGAAAAGAGCATAGAAATATTTTTTAGGAAATATATTGAACTCTTATTGAACTATATATTAATTACTATTTTAATAATGCATAACATATCTTCACATGTAAATACATATGTGCGGCAGATTGGTGCAAATAATAATATAAGAATTATTGTGCATTTAATGGTAGAAGCATATAATTTGGACCACACATACTACACATACAAAGATTCAAATTTAGATATGAGTATATCTCAGATTTTGTCTTTTACAAAAATGGCAGGCATTCAAAATGAATCTGCCGCCAATAGGTACATGTGAACATACGTTGTGCATTTATTAAATGGTAATTAAAATAACTAAAAAGTTCAAAATATTTCCGGAAAATATTTTTACACTCATTTCAATGGCGGTATTACCTTTTTGAAAAATTTATATATACAGGGTGAAAGAATTGAAAAAGAAACAACATATTTTTACATAAAAAAAATAATAAAAACACAACTTCTGGTAAACCGATTCTTCCGGTTCAAGACCTCGATATTATTCATCAAAGAAAGAACCTATATACCAAATTTGGTTAAAGTCTGACATCTCTTTCAAAATTTATCGGGCTATTAGTCACATATTTATAGTCGCCATTTTGAATGCCCGCAATTTTTGTAAAAGGAACAAAAACTGAGATGGCCTCATATCTAAATTTGAACCTTTATATGTGTAATATATGTGGTTCAAATTATATGCTTCTACCATTAAATGCACAATAATTCTTATAATATTTGCTCGAATCTGCCGCACATAGGTACATGTGAAGATACGTTATGCATTTATTAAATGGTAATTAACATAACTAAAAAGTACAAAATATTTCCTAAAAAATATTTTTACGCTCTTTTCAATGGCGGTATTAACTCAGGGGCGTCATTTGATAGGGGGCAGGGGGGCATTTGCCCCCCTAACCCTGAAAATTACTGAAATTTACAAAAAATAGATCAATTTTGTATTATGTTTACATATAAATGTATTGTATATATAATGCTTGCCCCCCCCCCATCAAAATTTCAAATGACGCTCCAGTATTAACTTTTTGAAAAATTAATACATACAGGGTGAAAGAATTGAAAAAACAACGACAAATTTTTACATAAAAACCAGGAAAAACACAACTTCTGGTAAACCGATTCTTCCGATTCAAGACCTCGATATTATACATCAAAAAAAGAACCTATATACCAAATTTGGTTGAAACCTGACGTCTCGTTCAAAAGTTATCGTGCTATTAGTCACATATGTATAGTCGCCATTTTGAATGCCCGCCATTTTTGTAAAAGGCAAATCTGAGATGGCCTCCTATCTAAATTTGAACCTTTATATGTGTAGCATATGTGGTCCAAATTATATATTTCTATCATTAAATGCACAATTGTTTCACATATCGGCTGCACTATATTATTCCGTAGTGCGTACGATCACGATGTTGCCAGGCAATTAAAATTTCTAATCATTAAACTACAGGTACCTATATGGAAAACAATGTAATCTTTTTTTTTTGGAAATGGTTAACTTTAGAAAAAAATGCTATAGGACTTTTTTGTTCTAAATTGTGTATTCTATCTATACCTTAAAGCAGGGGTGGCCAACCTTTTTAAGTCGAGTGCCAATATGAGAACAAAAAAAATTTGGCGTGCCACTAAAATTTTTCGACATACTAATATGGATACTATATATTAATAATATACGGTACAATATGTATTTCTTATGTAAATTCCACATTTTTCCGTTTAGTCAAGATAGTGGAGGTTTAAAAAATAACGTAATAAGTAAAACATAACAACAAACTTACTTTATTGTTAATAAAAATAAAATAAAAACGTTAAACAAAAAAACTTAAATATTTTCTTATTATCTAAAATTCAAATTATTAAACAGTTACTTATTTAATGTGGTATTTGAACTTGTATTTTTTTAATTAATTCATCTATATTGGGATTAATTTCGGAACTAGCCAACAGAATTAGATTTTTTAAATGCATGTCAGTTAATCGTGACCGATATTTTGATTTTATTATGTTCATAATAGAGAACATTTGCTCACAAACGTACGTTGAACCAAATCTACAACAATATCTCAGAGCTAACTCGTGTAAATTAGGAAAATTGTTTGCTGGTACAAATTTCCAAAATTCAATATAATTGGGATCAGTAACAGTTGAAATAATTTCCCTATATTTGGTTTTTAGTATAGTGTGGTTCTGTAAATCAATAATTTCGATCTGTATTTCAGCTGAGTAACAATTGATATCTTGCAGAGAAATAGAAAAAGGATTTATGAAAAGGTCAACATTCATTTTGTCTTTTTGAAAATCTTCAAACCGGGTATTGAATGAACCTAGCAAAATAGATATAAGGTTTTTAAATCTGTCATAATTTGGAGTTCTACTGACCTTGTTGGCTAATTCCTGAATTAATGTGAAATGTGTCAATCTCTGTTCTCCAAAATCGTTAAAAAAAAGCATAAGTTTATTCACAAAAGAAGATATATGACCAACTAGAGTAGGAAAAATACAATTTTTTCCCTGTAATCTTAAATTTAATTGATTTAAATGTCTCATAATATCAGTGAGAAAAGCTAAATCCCAAAGCCAATCTTTATCATTAAGTAACGAGCACTCACTGGGTAGTTCATTGTTTTCTTGCAAATATTTTAAGACGCACTCCTTCAAGTTCCAAAACCTTTCGAGTGCATTTCCTTTGGAGAGCCAGCGCACACTGCAATGGAGAAGTAACTCTCCATCTTGCTCCGTTTCTTCCGCGAACAGTTCTCGAAATTGTCGTCGATTCAATGCCCGAGCTCGTATTTTGTTAATGCAGCGTGTTACAGGGTCAACAACAGATGACATGTTTAGGTCCTTGGCACAAAGAGCTTCCTGGTGAATAATACAATGGTACTTAAAAACTTTTCTTCCCAAATAGTTTTCCAGTAATGTAACAAACCCCTTTAGTCTACCAACCATGCAAGGAGCTCCATCTGTACAAACACTATCTAATTTTGACCATTCAACTTTGTTGACTTCGATTACGTTTTTAAGCTGTTGAAAAATGTCCTCTCCTGTTGTTGTGACTAGTTGGCGCAAATCCAGAAGCTCTTCGGCATTTTCAAAATTATCATTGGTATAACGGACAAAAATGCTTAACTGCGCATTTTCTGTGTTGTCACAACTTTCATCCAACGCTAAAGAAAAGAATTTGCAGGATTGTAATCCACTTATAATTTGGGAAACAACATCCTGGCCCATATCATCTATACGGCGCATGACTGTATTTCGGGATAATGCAAAATTATCGACCATATTTTTGATCTTTACATCTCCCACATTTTTAGCAAATATTGCCAGACTATTTTTAATTATCTCCTCTCCATCAGAGTAGGCTTTTTTCTTCCGGGTTAACAGCAGAGAAAGTTCATATGATGTTTTAACCATAGTTTCCATTTCATCACTTCTCTTCTGAAACAGTGACTGTTGGCTGGCTAGGTTTTCTTTTTTTTTCAATAAAGTCGGCTCGCAAATGTGAACCAATAGGATATTTGTTGCTGAAGTCCTTATGCAGTTGTTTATAATGTCGTTCCAGGTTAAATTTTTTCGGAACTGCTACAGACAATCCACATATCAAACAAACAGGCTTTGAAGTATTACGATTAGTAAATAAAAATTGTTCTTCCCAAGCAGGTTGAAAATCGCGAATTGCAATATCATCTTCGTATTTTCGTTTTGAAGTCGAAGGCTTACTCGTGGACATATCGAACAAATACTTTTAAAATCTTAAAGAAACAATGCGCGATGACAAAATGTGCACATACAACAGGGCAGTTTAAAATAAACTAAGCAAGGGTAACGCAGTCCTATTGCACATTACGACAGCTAGGATCACGTGCACCAATCGCAGCAATATCGCTCGCGAGAGGATGCAATGATGCCGCATCTATCGTAACTTCCGTAAACCTACCAAGTTTCTTCTTATTATTTTTTGTTTTTCAAGTTTTAATTTTTTTGAAAGTTTTTTAATCCAAAACGCTACGCGTGCCACTGATAGGACTCAATCGTGCCACAGAGTGGCACGCGTGCCGCGGGTTGGCCATCCCTGCCTTAAAGGAACGCACTATTTTCCCTGTATTTGAGGATATTCAAAATGTCATGGGTTCAACGCATTTAAAACATAGAAGTCTTAAACAGAATTGGTCAAGGCGAAGCTGACTTGACGAAGATGAGAAAAAAGAGAAAACAATATCTGGGGTATATAATGAGAGGTAGCAAATTCTGGATACTGCAGTTAATACTCAACGGAAAAATGGAGGGAAAAAGAGGAATTGGTAAGAAGAAAAATATTCATGGCTAAGAAACCTTCGTCAATGAACTGACTTATCTTAAGAAGAATTGTTACATGCCGCGCAAGATCGAGAAAAATATCGGCTAATTTATCATTTAAGCTACCCACGGCTAAAATTTTGAGAACGATACTAAAAAAAGAAGAAGTATGTTAAAAACTTACCCATTTGGTAAAACTTCCTGAAACTCATGGCCAACTACGGCAGGAACTACTTTCGCACTACTATTCGTGTTATTCTTATTTCCAATGATACTATGTCCATGTGCATGCAACATATTCATGATAATATGTTCGTGGACAGCCGTATTGGGCGTAGATTTGACCTTATTACCAACCGAGCTGTGACCGGCATGTGAATGCAACATGCTGAACAAATGCTCGTGAGCTGCGTTACTCTCCGTAGTGGTGGTACTCGTTGTCGTCGCTTCGGTGGCCTTTCCCACCGAGCTGTGTCCTGCGTGGGAATGCATCAGGCCCAGGAGATGGGCGTGGGCTTCCGAGTCGGATTTTTCGGTTGTGGTCGTTTCGTTTTCTTTGTTTCCTATCGATAGTACTTGGATTATTGAGTATATGAGGAAGAATACTGATATTTGGAGGTATTTGTGGCGACGTGTACGCTTCATTGTTCTGAAAAAAAAAAAATAAGAAAAATGTTATTAATCCTTAAAATCCAAAAACAAAAATTTTTGTGAAAGTGAAAGACAGTTTATGTTTCCTTTCGATTCAGAGGTGCTCCACCATCCCCAGACAGCTCTTTCTGTCTCTCCAAATGTCTTTAGTGGGTCTACATGAACACTTCTGAATCGAAACGACACCAAACTGCGTAATTAAGAGGAAACAGTAGCGATCAACATGTAGCTGAAACGCGTTCCAAGATTGCGGCTGTAATTTTGAATATTTTTTCGAGATATTTGGCACACGTATTCATAATATAACAAAGAATGGCGGTACAGAGCCCAATTTGAAAAATATATTAATATGTGGAAATTACTCTGTAATTAAATACAATATTAAAAAAACGGGCCTGTACCGCCATTAAGAAGAACAAAAAAATACACTTTCTTCAAATAAACTTTTTTATCCGATGCCTAGATTTTGTGTCATTTTGGAACTACTAAAATTTTTTATTTCATTAGTAGTTCCAAAATGACACAAAATCTAGGCATCGGATAAAAAAGTTTATTTGAAGAAAGTGTATTTTTTTGTTCTTCTTAATGGCGGTACAGGCTCGTTTTTTTAATATTGTATTTAATTACAGATTAATTTCCACATATTAATATATTTTTCAAATTGGGCTCTGTACCGCCATTCTTTATTATATTACGAATACGTGTGCCAAATATCTCGAAAAAATATTCAAAATTACAGCCGCAATCTTGGAACGCGTTTTGGCTACCTGTTGATCGCTACTGTATCACCTTAAGGTGAATTCTAAAAATAACATTATAATCCACTTTTAGGACGTTGTAGCGACATCTCTTAAAGAAAAGAAGAAAAGTCCCAAATGCAAAATTCATTATAGTCTTGGCAGATTATCGGAGAATAGGCTATTTTTGAAAACAGTTATTTACCAGCAATTTTATTGCTGGAATCGAATCTTATGATTGTATATAATAATAATATAGGTATGCAGAGTCCGCATATAGTGTGCTACTTTTTTTATAGACAAAATGGCGCCCGAAAATCGTGTTTTTTCAATTTTTGCTCTATTAACTCCAAAGATTTTAACTTTACACCAAAAACACCTAAATAAAAATTCACTGTAATTAAATTCTGCATAGAGACTTGTTTATACCGATTTGCTTCTACGAAAATTTTCCCCGGAAAATGCGGGTTTTTCCAACAAAATCTTTAATTTTCAACTAAAATTTTAGATAAGTAATTGTTTATCAATAATTAAATAACTTGGTAATATAAAATCTCTTTTTATATAGATTATAATTCCAAAAACCGAAAGAAATTGAAAATAAATAGTATATTGAAAATAAATAAATAGTTTAGCAACAATTGAATTGTTAATTAAAAATTACGCTCACTATAATAACCACAATAATTATGATACATAAGAATAACTATGATATTTGTATAAAAAGATATTGTACCTATCTAATGCACTCTACAGAATTGAAATTGGACTATTTAAGCGGCCTCAGGAATATTTTAAAATTATAAACAATTTTTTAGCTTATAAACAAATAGAATATCTCGGGAAATATTAAAATAAATTAAATCATAAGAACGGTATTGGAAAAAAGCGGCAGGACGCTTCTTTTCAAAGAAAAAACGTTTAATTGTGATGAGTGGATCCTGAGATACAACCGGTCAAAATTGACCGGCATTTACGGCAAAGATATAAATAATAGGAATATAATTTTCTAACCATCACCTTTTTATTTTTGTCCTCTTTCTCCACACCAATTGTCATATCTTTAAAATACTCATAACATATATTATTATAATAATAACTATCGATATTACGAGTGAAAATTGCCAAAAATAGCAAAATTCCAATCAAAAATTAGGTTGGAGAAAATGTAATCCCAAAGTTCAAAATCGGTATACGTTAAAGAAATGCATTTTCTCGGCTTTCCATGGAGCAATTTTCTTCATTCTTTTTTTGTTCCCAAGTGACTCGAGTAGAGCCATCTAACTAACGCATTACTAAATGTCAAAGTTGCTATTGTTTTTTTATAATAAATAAATTTATTTATTATAACAAAAATTTTTAATTTGTTTAAATAAAATATTGTTTAAATAATTATGCCGCTTTCAAATGGGAATATTTGTGTTTTTAACGTTAAAAGGTACAATTGTAGTAAATTTATCTAAAAAAGTCTACAACTGGAAAAAATATGTAGTTTTCTTTTCTTATAAATAAATTAATCTATTATAACAAAATAAAAGCAAGTTTGACACTTAATGATGCGTTAGTTAGATGGCTCTACTCCAGTTACTTGGAAACAAAAAAAGAATGAAGAAAATTGCTCCAAGGGAAGCCGAGAAAATGCATTTTTTTAACGTATACCGATTTTGAACTTTGAGAGTACATTTTCTCCAACCTAATTTTTGATTGGAATTTTGCTATTTTTGTCAATTTTTACTCGTAATATCGATAGTTTTTATTATAATAATATAAGTTATAAGTTATAAGTTTATTATTATAATAATATATGTTATGAGTATTGTAAAGATATGAAAATTGGGGTGTAGAGAGAGGACAATAATAAAAAGGTGATGGTTTGAAAATTATAATCTATAATTATAATTATTTATATCTCTGCCGTAAATGCCGGTCAACTTTGACCGGTTGTATCTCAGGAACCACTCATCACAAATAAATGTTTTTCTTTTAAAAGAAGCGTCCTGCTGCTTTTTTTCCAATACCGTTTTCATGATTTAATTTAATTTAATATTTTTAAGATATTCTATTTGTTTATAAGCCAAAAAATTGTTTATAATTTTAAAATATTCCTGAGGTCGCTTAAATAGTCCAATTTCAATTCTGTGAAATGTGTTAGATAGGTACAGTAACTTTTTATACAAAAATCATAGTTATTCTTATGTATCATAATTATTATGGTTATTATAGCGACCGTAAATTTTTAATTAACAATTCAATTGTTGCTAAACTCTTCATTCAGTTTCCTTCGACTTCTGGAATTATAATCTATACAAAAAGAAATGTTATATTACCATGTTATTAATTATTGATAAACAATTAATTATCTAAAATTTTAGTTGAAATTTAAAGATTTTGTTGGAAAAACCCGCATTTTCCGGGGAAAATTTTCGTCGAAGTAAATCGGTAAAAACACGTCTCTATGCAGAATTTAATTACGTTGAATTTTTATTTGGGTGTTTTTGGTGTCAAGTTAAAATCTTTGGAGTTAAGGAGCAAAAATAGAAAAAAATACGATTTTCGGACGCCATTTTGTTTATAAAAAAAGTAGCACACTATCTGCGGACTTTGCATGCCTATATTATTATTATATACAATCATCAGATTCGATTCCAGCAATAAAATTGCTGGTGAATAACTTTTCCTTGTATTTTGCTAATTAGCCCAGAGTATTATTAAAATAATAAATAATATGTAATTTAAATCTGAAACTCGTGGAACCACTTTCTGGTAACATTCTTAATCTCTGACTTTTATTATTCGGGTAATATAATCCTTATGTGCGCCAATGACGAACATAAAATTCATAATTGTATGTCAAAAAAGGCACAATAACTACCTCTTAAAACCGGTTTTAAAGCAATAAATAAATCGTCAGTTTGTAAGAAAAATTTCAACACTCCCTATCTCGGAAACGAAGCATTTGCGGGCATACGTTTATAAAACAAACTATCTTTATTTTTTCATGCATAATTACCTCTTAAAGTTTGCCATACTTATTTAAAAACACCCTGTATTGATGAAAAACAAGGTTTGCTGTTAAAGTACTTAACTTTTTTATTATCCAACATAAGCGAATGAATCAAAAATCAGAATGTTAAGAAAACATGAGGCTCTAGTCGGGTTTTAACTTCAGTATTTTATAAATAATAGAATATTCCACCGGGTCCCACAAACTTTGAGAAAAAATCACAGTTTGATTGGTGCACCCGGTGTACAATGACAATTTACCTGTCTAGCAACAATATTATTACATCGATTTTGTTAAAGTACAAGGAAATAACATAAGGCTATGGGTACATAATTCGCAAATATTTTACGTGTATCCCTACTTTTTCTGTCTTTACACGGCAAATTACGTGTAGTAAAATTCACACTGGTATGGATATGTAAACATTACTAGAATGTCATTCTACTTGAAAATGTCATCATTAATTTAAAGAGATGAGTTTTGAATGTTCTTGGATAACTGTTATTTTTATAATTGCAAATTATTAATTCAGTTAATAAATGTCATAATTTTTTCACTAACTATATATTCAGTGATTGTAATAATTTATTTGTACAGCAAAGACTGATACTCAATCGAGAAAAGAGGAAAAGTGTTAAAGTGATTTTTTAATAATATATTGTTATGGAACGCTTACAATTTTGAACATCTTTAACAACAAAATACTTGGATTACAGAATATATTATCCTGATGTATTCTCTGCTTGGATCTTCCACAAATAATACACAATAAATAACTTTTTATTGAGTTCACGTCTTAAATCAATTATTTATCAAATACACTATATATCAATAATATTTAATCAATAACTCAACATATTCCCGATGCAATGTCAAATATTTAAAATTGTCACTGATTGTCAGTGTCTGACTGACAATATATGCTGACAATATTATATTCGGCTGAGTGCGTTCTAAGACAAAAATAGATTTGGAAAATATTACCACGGCATTGTGTTTATTTTTTTCGAATCCTGAAAAAACCAATAAATATTTTTGAAAAACTTAAACGCAGAATGAAAGACTAAATTATTACCGAGGGCCGAAAGTCCCTTAGAATAAATAAAAAGTTTATTTTGAATGATATATTTGAAATTAAAAATCACACTAAATTTTCTCTTAGTTTTTCACCCCTGTAACTTATTAAAATAAACATTATAGAAGTTCTCAGGGACTTTCGGCCCTCGCTAATAACGTGATCTTTCATTCTGCGTTTAAATTTTTCAAAAATACTTATTAGTTTTCTCAGGATTCGAAAAAAATGAATCCCCATTTGAATAGCATTGCAGTCGAAAATACGTACCGATCCTCTTAAAAAAATTGCTTAAATCGGACAACAGGTTTAGGAATTTTCAGACATTAAAAATGACAAATTTTATAGGGGTGCGTTAATTTCTTGGAGCAGTGTATATGTGTTGGACATTATGTCATCATTGTTGGCATAATGACGTAATTGACGATTTTTTAAATACAAACCCAGGTCATGGGACACATCATTTGAAAAGTTTCCTAATCAGCTTTGCAATGATGTAATTATTTGAATATTTTTTTGACAATGTTAAATTTTGAAAAATGGCTCGGACTATCAAGGACCTTGGCCATAAATGTACTATACATATGATTGGGCAAAAATATACTTCTTTTTCTTCTTAAAGTACCCACTCCTCAATTGAGGTTGGCTACTACAATTGCACACTCTTCTCTGTCTTCAGCTGTTCTTATTAGCTATTGACCTGTTCTAAAATGTGTCCAATTATTGTGCAAGGTTGAGGTACTTATTGGTTTTTTCGGATTGACATCACCTTGGTTTTTCTAATATTCGATTCTAACTCTGGCGTTTTGGTTCCAGTATAAGTTTTTTTAGTAATTTGATCTCTTTTCCATCTAAACCGACTTCTTGAAAACGTTCTAATAGTAGGTCGTGTCTTACTCTATCAAAGGCTTTTTCGAAGTCTATAAAGCATATAAATATATCTGTTTGTTGGCCTATAAAGCATATAAATTTATAAAATATACGGTATAATACAAAAATATAATATTTGGTTATTAACGCAAAACTAAGCTTAGATAAAATCGTCAATTTTTGTACACATCTCTCGTTATTCTCCTAGTTTAATAAGCACGATAATATCCTTTGGCTGTAGTCTAATATTGCGCCAAAAAGAAAAATCCATCGTGGGTAGCAGCAAACATGTACGAGCTGGTTTTATTGCTCTCTTGAACATATATAAATGGCATCATGTTTGTAATGTAAACAACTACTTTGCATTTATGTTTGACTATAGCTAGGGAGAACATATTTTTTATTTTCTGAGGCATCGCTATTTTTTACAGCATGTCATGAATAAAGTGAAAAGAATGTTAAAGGGGAGGGTTGAGAAATATATACATACATGCAAATGTACTGACTGGCAGGTAAAATTTACTTCATAAAAGCTTTAAGATTTTTTGGGAAGCTTTCGGCTTTTGTAACACTTTTGACAGAATTTGATACTTACGTTGCCTCCTTTTGAAGATTTATGAAAGGAGTTGGCTTCTGAAAATATATGCGCATTCTCATTACAAACATATTCTATAATGAAAAATGTTTAAGCTGTATCTATAAACTTTTCTGAATATGAAATATTAATTTAATCCGGCTAGGAAAGGAATTTTTTTATTAATAAAAAAAATAGAGATTAGCATTTTGGTACTTACCCGACTATCATATTTCAAATATAATAAGCGACTATGTTAAAATTATGAAGCGAACTTTATTTAGTAACAAAACATTTACTCATATACCACACAAAATGACAATAACTGTATGGCTACGCCCCCATATCCATCGTCCCTATCTCTTCTTATTTGATTGTAACCATTAAAACTATATTGTGTCATCTCTTTTAAACCATGTTTCACTAATGAGACGAATATAAATTTTTTTATTGTTTACGTATTGCATTAAACTGCCTTTGTTTGAGATAATTGATCTAGCATTCCACTGACCAAGTTTTAAAATATGTTGTACAGCCATCAGAAGCTATTATTGTTTATAGTGTCTAAAACCTGTTCTAATAGTCTTGTCGTCTAACGCTTTTATATCTTCAATTGAACGAATATTTTCTAAGCGGTTATTTATAAAATTTGTTACAGTTTTTGGAACAGAATTATTTTGCTAATAACCATTCATTGTTCGTAAGAGTAATTTACTGTTTTTGGTGGGAAAAAACGACAATTTTACTTTAAAATTAAGTTTATTTGACGTTTCGATTTACACTTCGGAAATTATTTAACTATTTATGAAATATGTTGCTAAGAAAAATAATACAAGGGAAAATAGCAGGCAACCGCAATCCAGGACGAAGAAAGACTTCACGGTTGAAGAACTTACGAGATTGATATCGTATTGATACAAGCATGCTATTTAGGGTAGCAGTGAATAAAATTAAGATAGCTATGATGGTAACCAACGTTCTGAAAGGACATGGTACATGAAGAAGAAAAAGAATCTATCACAAAATCGGTCTTTTTCTTCGTTTTCCTTGTTCTCTGTTTAGGCATGATGGTTCTAATGGTCATTTTAAATTTTTTTTACCGTTTTCGGTGATAATCAAATTCACCACAGAGAAAAAATAATGAAACATGTGGCATTACTATGTAGATACAATATTGTACTGGTTGTCATAAATAAAAGGTTCTATATACATTTTAAATACCAGGTATAACTAACTTTATATCCGCTTCTACGTATTTTATCATTTTTTGTTCTAATTTGTGTGGGATTAAATGACACTAATGGGTAGGTACATTTTGAATCGGATTCCTGCTTTGCGAGAAATAATATTTCAAATTTCTAAAACGAGGTTTGCTACCGGTTTTAATTAAATAGGACTTAAAAAGCATTTAGTATTAGTATTTCAACAAGTTTTATGTACATCCCTCTATCTGCAGGATTAAATCCTGCTTTATTCGTTTAATAATGTTATTTCTGATACTATTTTGTAGGAGTTCTGGATTCCACGGATATTCGTTTAGTAGTAATTGTAATGCTTTAGTAGTAATTGTAATCTTCGCTTGTCCACTGCTGGACATAGATTTTCCTCATAATTTTCCATCTGCTATTGGGAGCAGCCGCCGCTATAATGACAATGTCTTCAGCGAACCTGAAATGGTTTAGCTTGCCATTAACATTACTGCCATAAGTTGACCAATATGTAGGTTTGAAGACGTCTTTTAGGGCTAGGTTGAAAAGCTTTGGCGATATTATGCCTCCTTGTCTCACTCTTCCCTTAATGGGGATGGGATTGCTTGTTTTCAAGAGCTTGGAACTTATACCGTTTTGTCCTGGAGCTTTATTATTTTTTAGTTCTTTTAAAGCTCTTTCTATTTCGAATAACTTTATATTTGGTAGTACTTCTGATCCCACGTTTTTATTTTTCTTTTAACTTTCTCCTTTGTTCATTCATTAGGCTGGCTTTGCGAGCTGTACAAGGTTTTGTAGAAGTCTTCGACTATTTTTGTCATTTTATATTTGTCCTTCTCTTCCTTATTATTGGCGTCTTTAATTTTGATGATTTTTTGAACACCCAGTGCGGATCTTAGACATTTTAAGCCTCTGTTGTTTTCAATGACTCGCTCTAAATCTTCAGTGAATTGTTCGTTATGTATCTTCGCCACCATCAGTAGCTGCCTGATTTAGGTGACTGTTTTTAGTGTTGAAGTTTGAGTCTTCAGTGTCAAGTGATTATGCAATTATCGGCAAATTTTGTCTCAGAGACCGATGTAGGACGTGACATATTCGATGAAAAAATATTTTTATTAACGAAAGAACGTGCGAACAAGTGCTGATAATTTAGTAACCCAATTGCCAGGAGTAAAAGGTGAATGAAGCGGTACCAAAAAACAACAGTGGACAAATTGAGCTTGTTTTTCACAAATGTTATAGAATTGTTTTTATTTTTTTTTGTATTTTGATAATGTTTAAGAGACCTAAAATAAATTAAAATTAGGTATCATTCTCGTTGAATTTCACTCCTTCAAGGAGTAAACACAACCCTACGCTGAAAGTGTGCCAATGGAAACATTTTTTTTATGTCGGTCTCTAACACCGATGTTAGCTTTCTTCTTCTTATGGTGCCTATCCGTTACGGATGTTGGACACTAACATGGCTATTCTGACTTTGTTGACTGCTGCCCTGAAGAGTCCGGTACTGGTTAAGTTAAACCATTTTCGCAGGTTATGCAGCCAGGATATCCTTCTTCCTCCTGGACCTCTTTTCCCATGCACTTTACCTTGAAGTATGGTCCGAAGTAGGTCATATCGTTGTTCATTGCGCATTATATGGCCCAGGTATTCCAATTTGCGACGTTTTATGGTTATGACTAGTTCGCGCTCTTTACCCATTCTATGTAGAACTTCTTCGTTGGTAACTCTGTCTATCCAGGAAATCCTCAACATGCGTCTATAGCACCACATCTCAAATGCTTCGAGTTTCTTCAGTGATGCTTCAATTAAGGTCCATGACTCCACGCCTTATTAAAGAACGGAGAATACGTAGCATTTTAGTAAACGAACCTTTATTTCCAATTTTATATCGTGGCTGTTAAAGATTTTTTTCATTTTGACGAAAGCTGATCTTGCCTTCTCTGATGTTAGCTTTAATGTTCAGAAAACCTATGTTAGTTGCGGAATGTTAAGTTCTCGTTCCATTTTTGTATGTCGCGTTTTAATTATTTTCTAATTATTTTATTAAGTACTATGTATTCTTGAGCATGGCCTTTGTTTTGCGCTATAGTCCGTCCCACCTTGACTTTACAGTATAGGGAACATATGGAGCCAATGCAGTCCTCATGAGAGTTTTTAGCGCGGTGATTCCGATTTTATCAAAAAGAATTTGTAATCGAGCATTAGAGAGATTAAATTAATACTGTTTTAGAAAGGCAATCTACAATTTTGTGTATAACTATTGTTGTAGAATTGTTTTTTTTTTGTAAAGAAATTCAGAAAAAATTAAATTTATATCAACGACCATGAAATGATAGTTTTTCATCACCCTGTATTTTCATCACCAAAATTGTTTAGAATTTAATTTTGCTATTAAGCAAGTGTTTTGGGAAAAAGTGAAACGACTAATAAGTGATTCGACGAAATGCACGGGACATGAACAGACATTTCGATGATTAGAAAGTTGAGAGAGCATTGACGGGACAATAACGTTTTTAAGATCCTTCCGGGAAGGTATTTTAATGTGGTAAACAAACTGTATTAGTTTTTAGTTGTAAAAGTAGAACGTAGTAAAGAACTAATTATGATATTCTTTGAAATTTGACAAATTGGGAAAGTTCTCTTAAGAACTAAATGGTTTGAGAGAGGTTGTTGTTTATTGGATGGAAAATATCAGGAGAAGGGATAATGAATTGTGAGAGTATGGATTTGAGAGAAAAATAAGGACACTGTGTAATTGACATCTGAAGAAGGCAGTCGAGTTTTAAAAGTGGATAATCAGTGGAGAGTGGTGTGATCGGCCTTTGCGAGCAGAATTAAGTTGAAACCAAATCGTCGACCGGTTGAAGAGTTAATTTTCCTGGTCCGAGGGAGATTCCTTTGTTTTGTCTAGAACGAGTAGCTGATTATTATCCGTTTGTGTACAAGATATTCGAGCAAGTCCTGTGTGTTTTTCTTGGAAGCAGTTTTGACGAGAGGGACTTTTTCGCAACAATCAGAGAGTACGTGTTGAGAGAATCAAGGACGGCGCAATCCAGAAAACGAGGGAGTGAAGAATAAAAGGTTAGTCAAATCATTTGTCTGAATGGAGAAAATTTATTTATATCAAAACCATATTTGTTTATTTGTTTATTGAACAATTTTTGTTTAACGCAGTTAGGCATTTCAAATTTGAGAAATCAATTCAAAAGAAGAAAAGTAAAATTCATTCAATTTAGTATGAGTAAATAAGAAATTAATTAAATAAATATTTTTGTCAAAACAAGGAGATATCAGAGTTAGAATTTAAATTTATTAAGTTAGAGATTGTTGCAACAAAGTTAAATTTTAGTGTTTTTTGAATCATATGTACACGGCTTAATTGATAAAAACAATAGATTACATTTATATGATTTTGAGTGTTTTCAATTTCCCTGTTTCTACCCTGGAAGAAGTAAGCAACTAGAAATACTAGAAGCCACAGATCACAGGTATTGTATCAAATACTAAATTAGCCCTGAGAATAAAATTGATTGGAAAATTTAATTGAAATTTAGTTGTGTTTTTACATAGGCATTAAATAAAATAATTGGATAATAAATTAAATTAAGAATTTGCTAATTAATCTTAATAAATAGAAAAAGTAGAGCATAACACTATACAGGGTGTCCCAGACTAAGTTACCCACGCTATATCTCTTAAACGAATAGAGATTTTCGAATGGGACAAAAGGTGATATATTCTACTTGTAATACACTTTAATATGGCGTACAAAAAATCATCCCCTAAATAATCATCCCTTAGTTACAACCCCTAACTTTAATTTTTTTAATAGCACCCTGTATATTTTTGTATAGTTTTGGATGTGGTCTTTTATCGTCTATTCAACACATTTTTTGAAAATAAAATCGGTTCGTATATAACCTAGAAACTATCAGTTTATTTTTGTTAAATTGTGTGTCCCGGACTAATTTATCCAGGCTATATTTCTTAAACGAATAGAGATTTTCGAATGGCACAAAAACTGATCTATTCCATTTGTAATACACTTTCATATGGCGTAGAAAAAATTCATCCCCTAAATATTCATCCCTAACTTACAGGGTGCTATTAAAAAAATAAAGTAAAGGGTTGTAACTAAGGGATGAATATTTAGGGGATATTTTTTTTCTAGGCCATATTAAAGTGTATTACAAATGTAATAGATTATTTTTGTCCCATTCGAAAATCTCTATTCGTTTATGAAATATAGCCTTGATAAATTAGTCTGGGACACACAATTAACAAAACTAAACTGATATTTTCTTGGTTATTTACGAACCGATTTTATTTTCAAAAAATGTGTTGAATAGACAATAGAAGACCATATCCAAAACTATAAAAAAATATATAGGGTGCTATTAAAAAAATTAAAGTTAGGGGTTGTAACTAAGGGATGATTATTTAGGGGATGATTTTTTTGTACGCCTTTATCACCTTTATCACCTTTTGTACGCCTTTATCACGCCTTTGTATCACCTTTTGTCCCATTCGAAAATCTCTATTCCTTTAAGAGATATAGCGTGGGTAAGTTAGTCTGGGACACCCTGTATATGCGTAATAACTATAGTATATCAAATTAACTTAAACGCATACAAATCATAAAATTGTAGATTGTCTTTCTGAACCAGTTTTAATTTAATCTCTCTAATGTTCGATTACAAATTCTTTTTGATAAAATCAGCATCACTGCGCTAAAAACTCTCATAAGGACTGCATTGCCTATGTTCTCTATACTGTAAAGTCAAGGTGGGACGGACATTAGTAGTTGTCTTCTTTCCGTCATTAGTTGTTTAGTTTCGTTGCTTATTTTGTCTTTTTTAGTCCTTGTTTTCTTTGCGATCTGTAATCCAGCTTCGAGAAGGTTCTTATTTATGTTTTTGTTAATTTCGTCAATTTGATTTTGATTATGTGAAGGATCATGTTCGAACTTCCTCTTCATTTAATTTTAGTTTAAAGGAATCTATGAAGATCAGAGATATCATGGAAGAAATTTAAAAAATGAAATGTCATTGGCCAGTAACATAGCTACAGTTGAGTCCGCGAGTCTTTACCCGTCTTTTACCGTCATTAATACCTGGCGAGATAAAACACATACTTTTTATCTAGCATCATTCTCTTCCACGCATGAAACTAATGACAAACCAGCTGCCGCCTGTTATTAAGTAAAAACACATGTTATTTTTATGAACGATCTAGACTCAGTGCATTGAAAAGATATAGGTACAAAGAAAGACGATTGGGGATGTTTTCACATATTTTAAGTACAATTTCTGACGTTTTGGTTTGTTTGCTTTTGTGGCTGTCAGTTTGTTGAATTTTTTGCTGTTATTTTGTCGAATTGTTGCATTTTGAAGTTTTTTATAGTATACAAACAGTTGTTTTCACAACTAAGTTTATATTGGAGTTAGAAATTTTATAATGAGCTTATGTTATTTTACGATAAATTTTGACAACGTACAAATATCTTCATTGTTGACACAGTTAAGGAATGCTTGTGTTTAATGTTCCGTCAAAGTGAATAAAATAACCTAAAGAAAATATGTTATCGAATTATTTTATAAATTGTTAATTTATTTATTAATCAATGATAATAAAAGAATTTATTAAGCTACTTCAAATGTAGCTGTAATTATGCACTAAAATTTTAAAGCAAAACTTAAATTTGACATTCTATTTATTTGATAACGTCAAATTTTATACTATAACCCGTGATCGGAATAATACCGACTTTCCAGTCACTTATTGTTGCGTTTAGTAAATTTCCGACTTATTTCGTATGCTTTAAATGATGACGCACGGGTAAAGACTGGGGACTCAACTGTAGATAGTGTGATGATAACAGGTGGACACGGAGAATCCTAGAATCGAGACCAAGGAGGATGACAAGAAGTATGAGCACACTTCAAAAGAGGTGGGTAGATGCAGTGGCGGCCCGTGAGGTGTGCCATAGAGACATGGCACTACCTTGCTAACCATGCAGAAACATATTTTTTATCTTAAAAACATCTTAATGCCTGTTAATTTTTTTTGTGATTATTTCTGTGTAGCGCAATGCACATCTAACCACCGACTCTGCTGACCGGATAATGGATGAAGATCATGAAAATCCCGGTGCCGAAAGGTATAGTGGCACGCTAGAAAAGAGAAAGATTGTATGAGCATCCTATGTAAGTGACAGAGATAGAGCGGTATTGCACTTTTAATATACGTTTAAATTGGACTCTCCGTGCCAGGCTCGAAATCTTGAAAAGTAGATCTTAAGATGCAATGTTTTAGATCTATTTCTAGTTTCTTTACGCGTTCGCTTGACGCTATTGTGTGTATTATCTACTACTGTATTGTATATTTGTGTTTATACTCTACTCTACTATATTTTTTAATTTGTAATTATTAGTGCGTCGTGGTCGTGGGTGTCGTAGGTATATAAATAATATTTTGATTATTTTCTACGTTTAATTTATTTATTGACAATGAATCAAATTAGTATATTAAAAAACTCTTTTGGTGGTTTTTCGTTAAAAAAAACTTCAAAATAAAGAACTCGGTCGGCCTTTACCCGATTTAAAAATTGAAAAACAATGTGGAAATGGACAAAAACTTCGCTGTCGTAAGTTTAATAAAACTATTTATGATGAAAATAGCTGGTTGTGTGGTTGCGAACAAACTAATAAACTGTTCTGTTTTGTATGCGTTTTGTTTGGAGGTGACGAGATATGCGATGCAGTTTTGTTGCGAATAAAAACAAGCTTTACCTTCTCCGGACATTTAGTTGCTTCTCATTTATTTATGTCAGAGAAGTTTTGCAATCAATTTTTATTTTTAAACAAACTCGGCTTAAAACTTAATTACAAGTATTGTATCAGCGAGACGAATTAAGTACTACCTCTGGGGCTGTTCCGTTATCAGTTTTATTAAATGATAAAATCTATATTTGAAGTTTATTGTATATTTGAAGTTTAAAATGTATATTTGAAGAAACTGTTAAACTTTTAAGTATATTAATAACCATTCCCATGTCAACATCTGAAGCAGAACGTTGTTTTCAATGCTAAAACGAATTAAGACATTCCTCAGAAATACCATGAAGGAAGAACGACTAAGTGCTTTAGGTATGCTGTCTGCAGAAAGACATTTTGTAAATGGCATTGACAATTTTAATAATAAAGGCATTGAAAACTTTGCCACCAAAAAAGAAAGACGGATGGACTTCACATATCGTAAACTTTAACAGTGATATTAAATAACTTTGTGCATATGTGTAAATAATAGAATAGTGTTATTTTTATAATTTTCTAAATAGGCTCTAGAGACCAAATCGTAACAACAAACTTCAAGTGCATCAGCAGTGGTAGAAAGAATTAAAGATTGACAGCATAGGATTAAAGGACGTGGTGGTCGGATGAGTGCGAGGGACGGAAGCTGATGCGTGATGACGAGCGACTGAGAATCGGGCAAAAGAAGGACATCGAGGAGAAATCATGCCCTAACGGGCGATTCCACCCTGATGCCCTAGTATGAGAGGGGTGGGGTTTAGCTGGCCCGGCCACATCGGAGTTACGGAGGGCAGGGAGGTCCGATTTAGGGCCAAACTGGTCGACGTGACACTGATGAGGTTTCAGCTCAGGAACCCAGCACTGTTGGAAATGTACATCAGCAGTAAATACTGGTGGTAAGTTGAGTTTTTTTATTGTTAATTACTTAATTTACGGAACTGTTTTGATAAATTTTCTCAATTGTCAATTTCTTGGCATCCCAAAAATAGTAATATAAGATAAAAATATCTGCACCTATTTTTTTTTTAATTTCTATTTTATATCCTTTTTGACAATATCGTGAAACCGTCACTAAAAATTTAGGCAGCTGCCCGGATTCTGGCACTACCTTCCTAAAGTTCTACGAGCCGCCACTGAGTAGATGACATAAGAGTAGTGGCAGTAAACAGTGGATTATATTGGCGCAAGATAGAGAAAGATGGAAGCAATTGGGGATACCTAAATTCAGGAGTGGGTGGAAAATGGTTGACGAAGAGAGAGAGAGAGAGAGAGCATTTTAAGATGTATATATTAGATATAATATGAGGTAAATACATTTTATTACGAAGATATGTATTTCACCCTAGAATATAGTTAAATATATACAACGAAAAAATCTTAAAAAAAGACCGCCTTAGTTCACTGGCCGGTTCGTACGCCCCCAGGTCCCCCCTATTATCAAAGCTGAGATCGTTGCGCCTGGATGAAGTCATTAACTCGGAAATAACGATTTCCATAGTAGCAACGTTACCTTTAGTGGATAAGGTTAACGGTTCCTTCCCTCAAAATGTCGTGCCGTCCCTGCACTCCGTATATTTATGTAGGCTCCATGGATATTGATCAAAGGAGGCCGCCCGGCGCCAGCTGAGGTTCACTTTTCGACGTTGATGTAGGTTGGAATCTGTGTCTGCCCCAAAAAAAGAAATTGGGACTGTTTGTGTACCTATTTTGGTTTGTTTCGTTAGATTTTTCCCGATTTTGATTCACTATTCGATACATCCTTTCCTTTGTATTTGTTTCGAATTGCTAAACGATTAAATTTACCACAATCAAGAAAAAAACGTGTCTTTAAATTATTGTATATTTGTGTAACCTGGCTTAATAGACCAGGATGCATCTGTAAAAATATTAGTACATTTGGACGTTGAGAGGTGACTCAAATTTTTTTGCAGAAATTGCTTGAAAATAAATCAAATAATAATAATTGAGTTATAGGTCTGGATCCGGCATATGAAAAAAAAGTTGATTAATAGCAAGCTGAAAATTTGTTAATAGCTTAAGGGTGTCTAGTCGAATAAACTTTGATATGTGTGAACACTGGAACAGGGGTAGTTTTAATTGTGGAACAGGTTAAAAATTTGGAACGGTCACAGCACGAAAACGGTACATTTATTTTGTCCGACAGAACAGACAAACTCTTCGAACAGAGATTAAACTCTCTTGCAAAAATCAGACTGCTATTTATCACCAAATGGGCGTTTTAATGAGTGGAACATGTAGAATATGTCAAATGACAGGAATTATGACAGGTAATAAATAGCAGTCTGATTTTTTCATGAGAGTTTAATCTCTATTCGGAGAGTTTAAGTCTGTTCTGTCGGACAAAATAAATGTGCCGTTTTCGTGCTGTGACCGTTCCAAATTTTTAACCTGTTCCACAATTAAAACTACCCCTGTTCCAGTGTTCACACATATCAAAGTTTATTCGACTAGACACTCTTAAGCTATTAACAAATTTTCAGCTTGCTATTAATCAACTTTTTTTTCATACGCGGGATCCAGACCTATTATCCTCCCTCTCAAAAAGGTCCGGAACATTGTTTAAATAATCAAAATGTCAAAAAATTAAGGAAAAATTCGATTTTTTTCTTCGTTTTTTGATTATAACTTTAAAACTATTCATTTCCGAGAAAAGTTGTACTGACATAAAAGTTGCGTAATTAAATTTCCTACAATATAGAATTGGTTAAAAATTTAAACAATAGTCACCCTTGTTGCAAAATAGCAATAATTGCGAAAAAACCATACAAAAACAAGTATTCGCATTTTACGTTTTTCAACCATTTATGCTAAACTTAGGACCTTCATATTTCACCTAGAAAAACTTTATGATACAGGAAAACAATACTGTAAATTTCATTAAGATCGGTTCAATATATTTTGCAAAATAAATTTTGAAATCCAGCTTTCGTAAAAAAAATTATTTTTTTCAAAATGTTACAGGACTGAAAATAAAGCAGATAGCAAGTTGAAATTTTTTTTGCTTATAGAAGTGTACTGTACCTTTCATTTGAAATTTTGAAAAATTAAAATTGATTAACACCACGGCGTCAGGAATGTTTTTAAATAAACATTAATTATTGTTGCTACGCGCAGGACAGCAGATAGTTTGCTCTGATTGGGCATTCCAATGACCTTTGATAATGATTGATACATTTAAATTTTTATTAAATTTCGATATAAATAAATAAATTTGTTTATTGCAAAATAAAAACACATACTCTATCCTTTGAAATAACACTTTTATTAGCAAAAATTTTCTTTGTTCATATCTTTTAACTTAAAAAATAAAAGTTTATTATTTTTAAACATATGCAATTGTTTAAACAATATTTCACAAACAATAATAAAATAAGTTTGGTTTTTGTGGAATTAAAATATTAAAATACAACAAAATATAGAGTAAGAAAATAATATATTAGATAAAGATTGGAAGAAATTTTGGTGGAAATCAACTTGTGTGAATCGAACACCGCTGTCCTGCGCGTAGCACCAAAAATTATTGTTTATTTAAAAAATTTCCTGACGCCGTGGTAATTAATCGATTTTAATTTTGCAAATTGAAAATGAAAGGTACAGTACACTTCTATAAATAAAAAAAAATCAACTTGCTATCTGCTTTATTTTCAGTCCTGTAACATTTTGAAAAAATTAATTTTTTTGCGAAAACTGGATTGCAAAATTTATTTTGCAAAATCTATTAAACCGAACTTAATGAAATTTACAGTATTGTTTTACTGTATCATAAAGTTTTTCTGGGTGAAATATGAAGGTCCTAAGTGTAGCATAAATGGTTAAAAAACGTAAAATTCGAATACTTGTTTTTGTATGGTTTGTTCACAATTATTGCTATTTTGCAACTAGGGTGACTATTTTTTAAATTTTTAACCAGTTCTACATGGTAGGAAATTTAATTACGCAACTTTTATGTCAGTACAGCTTTTCTCGGAAATGAATACTTTTAAAGTTATAATCAAAAAACGAAGAAAAAAATCGAATTTTTCCTTAATTTTTTTACATTTTAATTATTTAAACAATGTTCCGGACCTTTTTGAGAGGGAGGATAACTCAAATATTATTATTTGATTTATTTTCAAGCAATTTGTGCAAAAAAATTTGAGTCACCTTTCAACGTCCATCTCAAAACAGATGCGCCCTGGACTATAAGAGATATGATGAGAAAAAGCACTAATATTGAAAATGAGTATGTTAAAATGTAGCACATCTTTTATGTTTCACAATCACGAGTAATGAGATAAAAGAGATTACAGGAATTTCTTAAAAACACGAAAAAAAAAGAAGAATCAGAAGAATTGGTATAATCAGGGGCCAAATTTGGATAAATGTCTGTGAGAAATTAGCCAAGTGTTGTTACGCCTCTGGAACTTGACTTGAACCCAGGAAACTCCGGGTAGATAACGTTCAAAAGGTGGTTTAACTTAACTAATAGAAATTTCGAAGTTGTCCCCCGCCAACCCCCTGGCAGGCATTGCAATTATAATTTTAAGCAGACAGTATCAACTTGCAATCCAGAGTAGCTGGACGTCGCTTTTGTTTATTATTAAATGAGTTTATTAATAGACTAAGAGCCGCTATAGGTGAAATTTCTTAATCATTTTAGGCACGATGGGACCCTATAACTTAAATAGTAGAACCTAAAAGAAAACGTTTGAGCACTGTGCCGTCACTTTTCAGTGGCACATGCGTCGACAGTGGCGCATCAAACTTTCCACTTATGGACGGGATAAATAAATTAAAAGTTAACAAAACTTACTAACAGAATTAATTTTTTTTTATTTTTTTAAGTTCTATGTGATTAACACATAGGATTCATCGTGATTTTAACCCACCACCCCTTCCCCCTGCCCCACCATCAAAAACTTCATTTTTCGTTTTTATTTTTTTTTTTGGTGGGATGCAATCAATTTTAAAATTTCAAAAAATTCACACGTATAGCTGAGGCTTTTATAAAACATGCCTATTTTTTATAGACCCATAGGTAGAGTCTACATAACCTCAAAATATTAAAAGAAATTTTTTTTTTCAAAAAAGCGTATAACTTTTTTTGAGGAATAGCTGCAGGTCTAATTTTTTCTTAATCTTGTGTGTTTTATCAAACACTATATTTTTAATTTTTTTCACATTTTTCCGTAAGTCTCCCCACCTTCAAAAATCCGAAAAACTGTTTTTTGGGGAGTTTTGGGGGATTTTCCCTATTTTATAGACTTCATAATATATCAAATCAATGTTGTTTTTATAGGTTATATGTAACTTGAAGTAACTGAGTTCTTTAGAATATTTAAAAATCAGAAAAACTCGTTCAAACCTCCCAAAACCCCCTTAAAAACAGTTTTTTCGATTTTTGAAGGTGACTAAGGTTACAGAAAAATCTGAAAAAAATTAGAAATATAGTGTTTGATAAAATACATAAGACTAAGAAACAATTAGATCTGCAGCTATCCTCAAAAAAAAGGTATATACTTTTTTTCAAAAAAAAATTTTAAATTTTTTTTGAGGTTATGTACACTCAACCTACAGGTCTATAAAAAATAGATGTGTTTTATAAAAGCCTTAACTATGCGTGTAAATTTTTTGAAATTTTAAAATTGATTGCATCCCACCAAAAAAAAATAAAATCGAAAAATAAAGTTTTTGATGGTGGGGGCAGGGGGAAGGGGGTGATGGGTTAAAATCACGATGAATCTTATGTCTTAATCACATAAAACTTAAAAAAATGAAAAAAATTAAATTCTTTTAATGAGGGAGGGTATTTTTTAATTTATTTATCCCGTCCATAAGTGGAAAGTTTGATGCGCCACTGTCGACGCATGTGCCACTGAAAAGTGACGGCACAGTGTTCAAACGTTTTCTTTTAGGTTCTACTATTTAAGTTATAGGGTCCCGTCGTGCCTAAAATGATTAAGAATTTTCACATATAGCGGCTCTTAGTCTATAATCTCAAAGAAAACATCCTTAGTTCATGTCCTAATTAGTGACCTTAACATTGTATAGCGTAGCGATACGCTTTAATTACTATTTTTGCTAATTTTAATTTTAACATTTTTTCTCAAAACGAAATAATATGGGTCATATAAAGTCAACGTTAATATACAAACCAGACGCTAAAAAGACATGGTTTTATGACAACATGTGTTTTTGGAGTGTCAGTTTAACAAACTGAAGTCCCCATAAATTAATTACCATATCAGACCATTATGTCAACAACTCACTTTGGGACATGCATTCGTTTTTAAAACTGCAGAAGTGTGTCTATTTTTATACGCCATATCTAAATAATTTATTGTCCTCTCCGGGCCATATTGTAGAAAGGAATAACATCGATATAATAGGTTGTGGCTTTTCTTAACAGTCTATTCACAGCGTGCAAACAAAGCACTACCCGCTAACGACCGACCCTTTTCCGAGATCTAACTAAGCAAAACCTTTTTGTTACCAAAATAAATAAATGTTTTACTGTTCGTCGTTAACTTATTTTTATTATTTTTAATTAATTCCGTCAACTCACACCTACCGGAATAACTGTAATAGTGCTATTGTGTTTTTGTTTCGCGGACTAGTGTGAATTGGACAATGAATAGGCGGTTTAAATATAAGAACTCTAAGAAATAACTTTGATCAGATCTTAATTTGGTAAAAGTAACAAATTTAGTCATTAAATTACAAATTCGTTAATGCTGGTATTCTTTAATTCCCATGTGAGTGGTGCAGGTTCTTCGAATTGGAATTTATTACATTGCTTATTACGATCTAAAGTCTAAATGGTAATAATATCGCCTTTCTAATTGCATTTCTCCACACAACTCTATCTTGGGTCATAGCAATGTTAATCCCCTTTACCAACATGTCCTGCCTTATCGTCACCCCCCAGGTCTTCTTTGGTCTTCCTCTCCTACTCCTTCCAGGAATCCGCACTTCAGCTATTCTTCGTATTTGGTGATTAAAGTCTCGACGTTGAACATGTCCAAACCATCTTAACCTATGCTCTCTCATTTTGGCATCAATTGGTGCCACACCTAGACTTCCCCTAATATACTCATTTCTAATTTTATCCTTCTTTGTCACTCCACTCATCCATCTAAGCATTCTCATTTCCGCCGCATGCATTCGTTGTTCCTCTTTCTTTTTCACTGCCCAACATTCAGTTCCGTGCATCATAGCCGGTCTTATCGCTGTTTTATAGAATTTTCCCTTCAGCTTCATTGGAATTTTTCTGTCACACAACACACCACTCGCTTCTTTCCACTTCATCCATCTAGCCCTAATTCTACTGCATGCATCTCCATCTATTTCTGCATTACTCTGTAATACCGATCCTAGGTACTTAAAACTATTGCTATTCACAATCATTTCACCATCCAAAGATACCATTTTATTTGTAGTAACTCCACCATGGAATGCTACCCTGTAGTTTCGCTGTTATCTGGTCCAAAACTAATGAGAATAAATAAGGACTAAGAACCGAGCCTTGGTGCAATCCTACTTTCACCTGAAATTTGTCAGTCTCTTCCACACCTGTCTTAACACTAGTCGTTACTCCCTCATACATATCTCTCACAATCTTTACATATTCCCCAGGGACTCCTTTCTTCTTGAGTGCCCACCACAGAATCTCTCGAGGAACTCTATCATATGCTTTCTCAAGATTAATGGATACCCTATAAGAGTTGGTCACTGTATTCCTGTATTTTTCCATCAGTTGCCTTACAATGAAAATTGCATCTGTTGTTGATCTGCCCTGCATAAAGCCAAATTGATTATCGGATATTTCGGTTTCTTCACGTATCCGTCTATCAATTACTCTCTCCCACATTTTCATGGTGTGGCTAAGTAGTTTTATAGCCCTGTAGTTTGTACATTGTTGTATGCCTCCCTTGTTTTGTAGACAGGTACTAATTATACTGCTTCTCCATTCGTCTGGCATCTGTCCAACTTCTATAATTCTATTAAATAGACCTGCTAGCCAACTTATTACTGTCTTTCCCAATGCTCTCCATACTTCCCCAAGAATATCTTTCTGGTCCAACTGCTTTTCCTTTCTTTATTTTTTGAAGCGCTTGAGCCACTTCCGCGTTTGTTATTCTGGTAACCATTGCTGTTACTGTCTGTTAAGTTCTTCATTTAATAAACTGTCAGTTAAAATAATTTCTCCATCTCTTTTTGACATCCTTTTCGTGAATTAGTATTTTATTATTCTCATCTCGGATACATCTAATCTGATTAAAATCTCTTGCTTTCTTTGCTCTCTGTTTGGCTATTTTATATATCTTTGCTTCGCCTTCCCTGGTAGCAAGTTGATCGTATAGGTTTGAATACGCTTCTGCTTTAGCTTTTGCTACTGCTACTTTCGCTTCCATTTTGGCAACCATATAGTTTTGAAGATCTATGTCCGATCTGGTTTCTTGCCACTTTTTATATAATTTTCCCTTCTCTTTTATTTTTCCTTGTACTTCATTTGACCACGACCAAGTCTCTTTATCCTCAAACTTCTTTCCTGACATTTTCTCAAGTATTTCAATAGCCGTGTCTCTCTCATAATATTGGCCAATTTTCTCCAAATTGTGGGCTTCCTTTCATTTTCCAACATATTTTTTCTACTATTCTTTCCCTGAATAGACCTTCTGTCTCGTCTTTTAGCATCCACCACTTGATTTTTTGTGGTCCTCTCCGATATTTTTGGTTAGTTTCGCTTTTTACTTTGATGTCCAGAACAAGCAGCTTATGTTGTTGGCTTACTGTCTCACTAACTATTACCTTGCAGTCGTTGCATTCACGTATCTCTTCTTTCCTTATCATAAAGTAGTCGATTTGGGATTGATGTTGTCCACTTTTGTAGATCGCCTTTCTAATTTATTGTTCATATTCTACATTTTTGTTGAACCAATCTTCTACCAAAATAAATAAATAGATAAAAAAGCCAAATAAACATTTTTATTATTCAATCTTCCCATGTTCACTACTAAACGTAGATCCCCTCATCATTTGCCATTTTATTATAACATATACCTTTTTCTTCTTTTTGCCCTTTAATTCGTCCAATTTTCAACATAGGCTTCCCCCAGTTTCCTCAACTCGCTTCTCTTTTGTGCTTTCTGTTTCCAGTTGTTCCTCCTATATATCAGATTAAAGTCAAAACTAAAACTGCCATAACTTTGGTTCTCGATCGTCTAAAGCTTTGGTTCGACGTTTAAAATTTAGGTTTTTAATAAACTATACAACGTGTGTTGTACAAATAACGTGCAACGTGTGTTGTCGTTAGCTTGATGAAATATTTTCCAATATTCCCTCATTATTGCTTAATTATCTTTACTTATTTAACCGGTATTCTAAAATTATTCTAAAAAGATATTTTGATTTTGCAAATGACAACAATCCGACATAACACATTACGACAAAATCCCATTGAAACACTAACAACACAACCTAAAACCCACTCTGGCTTCGAGAAAGGAACTAAAGCTTAAATTCTCTATTCCTGCATCTCACCGTTATGAAAACATTAAACTAATACTTTAATGGAAGCTCCATTTAAGGTATTGAGTCTCCTTAAGGGCCTTAAGCTCTACGTTTTAATTTTAAAGATTGATTATGTAATGGGAAATGTGATCTTCTATGTTTTGAGAAGTTCAAATGTTTACGGGAGTTTTGATGGATAAAATGAATATGAATAATGTATGCATTTTAAAAAATTATAATTTACTTGATTTTACTTGATAGATTGAAGAATTTAATCCATACGTAAATCTACTTTACTTTAGGTGCTCTTAAATAAAAAAAATCAGTGTGTGTACTTTGTACGCACGTAAGAAGTTATACTTCAATTATATGATTTCAACGAAATCAATATACTTTAAACAGTTTCTCTACTACTTTCCAAAATTTTTTATTAAAACAATACCTGCCAAAAATAAAAAAAAAATAAAATAATAAAACACACACAAACACATTGAAAAATGCCACAAATGATTTCTGAACAATAATTGTTGCCAAAAATTTTAATTAAATACGTATTTTCTGAAAAAATTATATAATAATATACTTACAATCATAAAATCTATAAAAAAAAATAAAAAAAAATGATATAACTTGCATTGGGCTTGAACCTACTTCCCGTGTATCCCGCCGTACGAGAGTCGAAGCGATTTCAAACTGCACCACCTTCGCGTATACGTCATGTGGGAATATACACAAACTGAACAACTTTTTGACATTTTGTTTATATGAATTTTTATTAGTTTGATTTTTGTCGAATTAAAATACAAAAATATATAGAGTAAGAAAACGATACATTAGATGAAAATTTGTAGAAAGTTTGTTCGTAATCAGATTATGTAAATTAAAGCATTGCCTACTAGGGGTATAGCATAGCAAGTACTAGGTAAGTACATTATTTTTTTTACATATGGTATGAAGATAATTTTTTATTGGAATACAACTGAAACATTTAGAATTACGTACCTGTGGCTTTTCAACACTATTTAAAAAGTCACTATAATTATAAATTTGATTTTATTTCTGTCCTCACAACAATAAAAACTAATATATTATACAACATTTTTGTTTACCGATAACCTCCATATTGAACAATTATTGACAGATCATTTCAACACCCAATCAGAGCCCGTATAAAGACTAATACCAAACTGTAGGTGTGCGCATGCGCGCAGATCAATATAAATTCACCCTCAACCTCAATCGCGCCTAAAGAAGTATAACTTCAAAAATAGGCTGAAAAGTATACAGGGTGTAACAAAAATGCAGGTCATAAATTATACCACAGATTCTGAGGTCAAAAATAGTTCGATTGAACCTAACTTACCTTAATACAAATGTGCACATAAAAAAGTTACAGCCCTTTGAAGTTACAAACTGAAAATCGATTTTTCCGAGTAAATCGAAAACGATTAGAGATTTTTTATTGAAAATGGACATGTGGTATTCTTTAACCATAGACCTGGAAGGATTTCTCTTTCCTCTAGTTCTTTTTCAATTCCCTCCCTCCAGCTTCTTCTCGGCCTTCCTCTTTTTCTTCTCCCTTGTGGTGTCCATGCCAAAATCTGCTTAGGGATCCTGTCATCTGGCCTTCTCTGTACATGGCCGTACCATATTAGTTGTTTTGTTTTTATGTCATCAATTATTGTGGTATTCTTGTGGTAGGAAAATCTTAAGAAAATAATAAAAGTGAAATTTGTACACCCCATAAAAATTTTATGGGGATTTTGTTCCCTTAAACCCACCCAAACTTTGGTGTACGTTTCAATTAAATTATTAGTGCGGTACCATTAGCTAACCAAAATATTTTTAAAACTTTTTTGCCTCTTAGTATTTTTTCGATAAGCCAGTTTTTATCGAGATGCGGCTTCTTTTTTAATATGTTTACATAAAAATTTTATGGGGGTTTTACTGTCTTAAACGCCCCAAATGTTTGTGTACGTTCCAATTAAATTATTAAAGTGGTACCATTAGTTAAACACACTGTTTTTAAAACTTTTTTACCTCTTATTATTTTTTCGATAAACGCTTTTTTATCGAGATATTAATATGTTTCAAAATATACCTAAAAAATGTAAACTCACAATAAAATTTCTTATTATGTACTTATAATTACCATGTCCCTATATAGTCCAGAGAAATAAGGTTTTTCTCGTGACACATCCCCCTCCAGGCCGAAACCAAATTTTTTGAGTAGTATGGACATCTATATTATTAACCTATATGTTTCCTGCAGCCGATTTTGATGATATACATAGTTATAAACAAATGAAGATCGAAAAACGGTAAATTATCGCTTTTTTCGTCTATTACCAAAAAGTTAAGCACTTTAAACAAATTTGAGAGTAAGAAACTCATAAGTCGTATAAAAAACTTCAATACGGCATTCGCTGAATATGTCCAACCTTATTGGTTGCTTAGAAAATTGCAAAATAAATCATAAATATTGAGTTTCTATAAATATTCGTAACTTAGGTAAAAATTAACTTAGAATCTTCTTATTACGCGGAATGCCGAGACTCCTTGTCCTTAAATTATATTTTAAATTTCAAAGCAATTGGTCAAATAGTTTAAAAGTTATTTAATTTATTTTTCCCAAATTCATTTTTTTTGCAACACTATAAGTCAGAAAATTATGAGGTTACAATAATACTTCGGACAGTTTATGAAAGAAGAACATTTATACTATTACCTTAATTAAAAATAAATGACAAAAAATAATTTTAATCAGTGTAAAATTATTTTGCAAAAACATGTCGATTTTTTGCTTACTTATAAACAATTAGAATAACTTTTTAACCGTTACCCGTAGAAAAATTATTTTTTCATATTTAGAAAGACTGAATTTTTATACACATTTAGAAAGAAAAACAACTGTTCTAGGACATTTAGGGACAAAGTTAGCCCCCCCATTTTTTTAATTCACATGTTTTTGCAAAATTATTTTGCAATATCTATAATTATTTTTTGTCATTTTTCTTAAATTAAATTAATACTGTAAATTTTCTTCTTTCATAAACTATCCAAAATATTACTGTAACTTCATCATTTTCTGACTTACAGTGTTGCAAAAAAAATTAATTTTGGATAAACAAATTAAATAACTTTTAAACTATTTGACCAATTGCTTTGGAATTTAGGGTGTAATTTAAGCACCATAAGTCTCAGCATTCCTTGCAATAAGAAGGTTTTAAGTTAATTTTTACATAAGTTATGAATATTTATAAAAACTCAAAATTTATGATTTATTTGGCAATTTTCTAAGTAGCCAATAAGGATAGACATATTCAGCGAACCCCATATTGAAGTTTTTTATACGATTTATGAGATTATTACTCTCAAATTTGTTTAAAGTGCTTAACTTTTTGGTAATAGACGAAAAAAGCGATAATTTACCGTTTTTCGATCTTCATTTGTTTATAACTATGTCATATCATCAAAATCGGCTGCAGGAAACATATAGGTTATTATTATAGATGACCATATTACTCGAAAAATTTGGTTTCAGCCTGGAGGGGGATATGTCACCAACACGATATTTTTTTTCCTTATTTCTCCAAACTAATAATCTTCCTTGCCGTGCCGCCGTGTAAAAATTTGTATTGGATTATACAAATGTTTAGATATCTCAATAAAAACTGACTTATCGAAAAATTACTAACATACAAAAAAGTTTTAAAAACATTTTATGTAACTAATGGTACCACCATAATAATTTAATTGGAACGTGCAAAAATATTTGGGGGGGGTTTAAAGGAACAAAATCCCCATAAAATTTTTGTGAGGTGGACAAATTTTACTTTTAATTTTTTGAAGTTATACTTCTTTAGGCGCGATAGGGAGAAAATTTTTATTATTCTGCGCGCATGCGCACAGAGACAGTATGTGGTTAGTTGCTAAATCTTTTAAGTTGCATGTATCAGTCCAAAGAAGGTGTGGAAAAAATATATTAGTGTTTTTAGTAAATATATTTATTATAATTTTTTTGTCTTTGGATTTGTCTTCCTCGGGAGTAATATAATACGTATTATTAAAACATTTTTATTTAATACTTCATTCACTTCGTCTATTTGTTACCGTGGTTTGTCATAATGTCCGAGAAACCGTCAAAACAATGCCTTCGTAGCCTCATTGGTAAAGCATTCGACTACGGATCGGGAGGTCCCGGGTTCAAATGCGGACAATTGCTGTCTTTTTTTTTAATTTTATGATATTTAGAAAGTGGTAAGTAACAGTAAAGTAATAAAATAAAAATAAACTGTTAAAAGTATTTTATATCGCTGAAATCATATAATAGAAGTATAACTTCTTACGTGCGTACAAAGTACACACACATTTATTTTTTGAAGTTATACTTCTTTAGGCGCGATTGAGATTGAGGGTTAATTTATATTGATCTGCGCGCATGCGCACATCGACAGTTTGGTATTAGTCTTTATACGGGCTCTGATTGGGTGTTGAAATGATCTGTCAATAATTGTTCAATATGGAGGTTATCGGTAAACAAAAATGTTGTAAGTATAATATATTAGTTTTTATTGTTGTTAGGACAGAAATAAAATCAAATTTATAATTATAGTGACTTTCTAAATAGTTTTGAAAAGCCACAGGTACGTAATTCTAAATGTTTCAGTTGTATTCCAATAAAAAATTATCTTCATACCTATTTGGAAAATGTAAAAGAAATAATGTACTTACCTAGTACTTGCTATGCTATACCCCTAGTAGGCAATGCTTTAATTTACATAATCTGATTACGAACAAACTTTCTACAAATTTTCATCTAATGTATCGTTTTCTTACTCTATATATTGTTGTATTTTAATTCGACAAAATTCAAACTAATAAAAATTCATATACTTAAACAAAATGTCAAAAAGTTGTTCAGTTTGTGTATATTCCCACATGACGCATACGCGAAGGTGGTGCAGTTTGAAATCGCTTCGACTCTCGTACGGCGGGGATACAAGGGAAGTAGGTTCAAGCCCAATGCAAGTTACATCATTTTTTTATTTTTTTTATACATTTTATGGTTGTAAGTATATTATTATATAATTTTTTTCAGAAAATACGTATTTAATTAAAATTTTTGGCAACAATTATTGTTCAGAAATCATTTGTGGCATTTTTCAATGTGTTTGTGTGTGTTTTATTCTTTTATTTTTTTTAATTTTTGGTATTGTTTTAATAAAAATTTTTGGAAAGTAGTAGAGAAACTGTTTAAGTATATTGATTTCGTTGAAATCATATAATAGAAGTATAACTTCTTACGTGCGTACAAAGTACACACATTCTTTTTTTTTTATATGTTCCTTCTACAAGAATGCCACATGTCCAATTTCAATAAAAAAATCTCCAATAGTTTTCAATATATTGGAAAAAATCGATTTTTATTTTGTAACTTCAAGGGGCTATAACTTTTTTTTGTGTGCACATTTGTACTATGGTAAGTTAGGTTCAATCGAACTATTTTTGATCGCAGAATATGTGATTTAATTTATGGCCTGTATTTTTGTTACACCCTGTATAACGGCCTATTTTAAATATGTAAGATAATAATTTCCATGGAAACAATACTTTCATAAGTACTTTAAATTTAAAATATATATATTTATACATAGATAGTTGTGTTTTGATTCAATCCGAGATTCCTACACGTGTTTCAAGGTTTACCTTTCATTAGAAAAGACTTTGTGAGAGGACTAATAGCGACCTCTAACGAATCAGAACGACCACTGATTTTACTTTAAACCTCTTTTCTTATGGTCATCTTCTCCTAAAACTACCACAACTAGGTATATAGACAGTGAAATTAAAAAAACACAGCTTTTCAGGTCACTTCTCGACACATGTATCTAGGTAGGACTTATTCTTAGTGAATTCAGTTATAATAATATGTAGACAATAATATATAAAACAGGCGAAATATTTTCTGTTATTTTGAAACCAAAATCAAAATGATGATCAACCTAATACCTAGCGAGAACTTCAAGGTCGGACAAAAAAATTGACTTCACTTATAAATTTGCATATTTGGGATATGAACTGAAAATCGCAACAGATAATCAGCAATCTGAATTGCAAAGAATAATATTGCTGAGCTGTTCTGTCTATGGCAAATTGAGATATATTTGTAAATCGGAAGCTTGTAAATCGGAATTTGTAGCTCGTCAGCCTCAAAAGAAGGTTGTTTAACCAATATGTCTTGCCAGGCCTTACTACGAAGCCAAAACTCTTAGCCTTACCAAAAAACACAGCCAGGCAGTTACAAGTAACCCAAAGAAGAATAGACCATTTTAAGAAAGGTCTCGAATTCATTCTTTATAAAACCAGTTGATAAATCTGAACTGATCCAAACAATCAATAGTATCAAAAGCAAATCTTCCTGTAGTACTGCTGGTCTATCGATAAAATTTTTTTCTAATCTTCCAGAAAATGTGTTGGAAGTCCTCATCTCACTAAATTAATGATTCTTTTGAGAAAGGTAAATTTCCAAAGTGCCTAAAGACATCCATCATTATTCCTCTTGGAAAAGTAAGACAGATCCGCATTACCGTAGTCTACCGGACATCATAGGAAAACCTAGCGAATTTGAACGTCCCCATAAGATTTGGGCAGCCCTTAATCGAATTCGAACAAACTGTGGAAGATGCGCCGACTCCCTCTACAGATGGGGTAAACTTCCCTCGCCTTCTTGTGACTACGGCGCTGCAAGACAGACGATCAGTCACATTGTTCAGGACTGCCCACGCGGAGCATACACAGGCGACCCTATAGACTTTGTAATGGCAACCGAAGGGTCAATCGAATATATAAAAAAACTGGACATCTGTTTGTGATGCATTGTATAATGCATAAATCTAAACATATTATGTGATGTACTTAAGCCATACGCTAAAAAAAACGAATTATTCCTCTTCATAAGGGTGGTGAAATATCTAATACCTGCACTACAACCGGTACTCTCCAAAATTATTGAGAGACTCACAAAAGCCCGACTTATGTCCTTTCTCGTTGAAAACAACATTTTATCACAAAATCAGTTCGGCGTTTTAAATAATAGATGCACCACTGATGCCATGTTTTCTGTACTACATGAGGTTTATCAAGCACTGAACAATAATCTTCACACTGCCACCGTTTTTTGTGACTACGCCAAAGCTGTTGATTGTGTAAATCACAATATTTTGATAAAAAAAACTAAATTTCTACGGAATTCTAGGTATTTATTTAAATTGGTTTTAATCTTACTTGGATGATATGAAACAACTGGTTTGAGCAAATGATACAGACTCTAGTCTCAAAAACATTGCATCTGGGGTACCTCAAGGTTCAGTATTGGGTCCTCTACTTTTCCTTATCTTTATTAATGACATCACTAGTTTAAAAATCGATGGAAAAATCTTTCTTTTTGCTGATGATACCAGTATCACTTGGAGCAACTCAAATATTGCAACTCTTCGTGCTACTATAACTTCTGATCTACTTACAATAAAAACCTGGTCTGACTCTAATTTACTCTCGTTTAACGTAGATAAAACAGTAGCATTATCTTATAAAGGAGCTCTTCAACCCTTACCTTTTAATAACAGCCAGATCAGTACCGTTGATTCTGTAAAATTTCTTGGTATTTTTTTAGACAGCAACCTTAAATATCGATCTGTTAAGGAAGATTATGTTATCTTCAGCGTGCTATGCTATAAGATCTGTTTCGAATGAACTCAATTTAGCATCTTCCAAAATAACATATTTTTCTTTGTTCGGGTCGCATCTTCGTTATGGTCTGCCTTTTTGGGGTTCTGGTACAGCTGCCCAATTCGATGTTATTTTTAAATTACGAAAAGGAGCAATAAGATATCTGTTTGGTCTCAGAAGAACGATACATTGCAGAAGTTACTTCAATGATTACCGAATTTTAACCCTTCCATTTTTGTATATTTTAGAAACTGTTTGCTTAATTCGTAAACATCTACATGTATTTCCACCAAGACCTAATCACGACTACTTCACGAGAAATTCTACCTTTGACATATATTTACCGACCCCGTCCTCTGAGTTAGTAAAGAAATCTATATTATATTCCGCAAAAAAACTTTACAACCATCTCCCTCTAGGTACAACTTAAATCTGCAGCATCTTTCCCCAAATTCCGTAAACTGACAAAACCCTACCTATCTGAAAGACCATATTATTCAGTAGAAGATTTTCTTAATCAATAACTAAGAAATTACAATACCCTTTGCACAAGTAGTATTTTTATTATTTTTTTAAATCTATATTCGTGTGTCATATGCAGCAGCTTAACTTTTAAACTTATTAATAGACTACTCAATTTTCAATTTATTTAAATTTTTAAATTTTGCTATTGGTTCTTTCTGTTTAACTTCATCCAGATTACTCCAGTTAACTTCATTATTATTATTATCCAGATTTAGCCATACGGCTCACACTCCCTCTAAGGGGAAAATTGACTCATCCCAGATACCTACGGTATCAAAAGGATTGAGCTCTGGTGGGACTCTTTCCGTGTTATCGAGCCCTAGGTGACTTGGTATGCAGGTGTATCTCCCAAAAATTTTCGTACACATTTGGCCGTTGCGAGTAGTACTGCGTTATTATCTTCAGATTTAGCCATACGGCCCGCACTCCCTCTAAGGGGAAAATTCACTCATCCCAGATACCTAGGGTATCAAAAGGATTGAGCACTGGTTATGTTATTATTATTATTATTATTATTTTTAATTCTGTGGTACTAAGGCAAACCCCGATTGGTCAAAAATTATCGATTTTTTGTTTTTAATGCCAATATGTACATTGAGTGATAAAGAATATGATGACAAAACCCTACATGGCTAAACGCATCCATGTAACCAGTAGATGATAAAATTAGTTTCCGATATGTCCACTTTATAACAACACTGCGAACTTTTAAACTCATCTGCTGCAAAATAACGTTTTTTGACATATCGGGTTTTGCCTTAGCACCACAGAATTGACGATTTATGTAATTTTCGTAAATTGAATTGTTACTGTTTTGTTTTCTTGACTTTTTATAAGCTTTGTCGATAAAAGTGTACAATTTTTCATGACAACAAAGCATATTTCTATTCTATTCTGACCGCTTAATGGCCTAAAGCCCAATTTATCTTAAAGCTTGGACGTGGAGGACACTTACTGGCTGTCTTACGGTGTACGTTGAAGAATCGTGTGATATGAAAAGCATTGCCTAGTTTATGGTACAACAGAACGCAGCGACACCAAGGACGTGCGCCGTCTATTGTTCTACGGCACGTGCCGTCCAACATTGAGGGACGGGGTAAAAAACTAGGAAATATATAGAACGTCAAAGGTGGAAGATGTTCTCATCACCGTCAAAGGCGAACATATATTATGTGTACGTATATATAAATAGTGTAGGACGCACGCATTGCGTATATTATATTGGTATAGCACTTCTCTTTGGATGGGAAAAAAGCATTCAACTCACGACCGCAATCGCTACAGCGAGATGATAGTGATTTAGAAAATATGATTGTAGGAGGGATAGAGTGTGTGTCAGAAGGTACACTTTCAATCATATCTTATTGAACATACTTTCAATCAGTAGTAAACGTTGGATGGAATGTAGAATTGTAAACTTTTTCTTATATACTAATAGACAATTTCAACTACCTATTCCCAAACTTTCATCCTTCCTTTAATTTTTTTGTGGTCTTCGTAAAGTTTTGTGCTTTTTGGTCGGGCTAAAAAGGCTAGGGGTCCGCTTTAGTTGGAGGGGTCCTCATTTGGGCACTTACCTCTATTAGTTTTCATTTCTATCGGCACTCCCTAGAGTGTCAGTTTTTTAGGATTACAAATATACGATTAGGCCTTATCTGAATATTAATGAGATTGGATAGAACTGAATGTTTAATGGAGAAAATTCAATAATACTCTGGGCTAATTAGCAAAATTCATGGAAAAGTTATTTACCAGCAATTTTATTGCTGGAATCGAATTATAGGATCCCATATATTAATAATATAGGTATGCAAAGTCCGCAGATAGTGTGCTACTTTTTTTATAAACAAAATGGCGCCGACAAATCTAATTTTTTTCAATTATTGCTCTATAACGCCGAAGATTTTAACTTTACAACAAAAACACTCAAATAAAAATTCACCACAATTAAATTCTGCATAGAGATATGTTTTTCCCGATTTGCTCCGACGAAAATTTTCCTCGGAAAATGCGGGTTTTCCCAGCAAAATCTGTCATTTTCAAATAAAGTTTTAGGTAAGTAATTATTAATCAATAATTAAATAACTTAGTGACATCAAAGCTTTCTTAGTATAGATTGTAATTCCAGAAGCCGGTGAAAATTCAACGAATATTTTAGCAACAATTCAATTGTTAATTAACAATTTACGATCACAATAATAACCAAAATAATCATGATACATTGATTAAACTTATAAAGATTATAAAGATGAGATGTTTATTTAATATTTTATCGACAAAATATAAATTTTTCGTTTTTTTGCATAATCTTAAAATTTTGAAAAAAAAGTTATAATACGCTGGTCTAATTAGTAAAGTACAAAGAAAGGTTATTTATCAGCAATTTTATTGCTGTAATCGAATATTATGATCCTATATATTAATAATATAGGTATGCAAAGTCCGCAGATAGTGTGCTACTTTTTTTATTAACAAAATGGCGCCCCCAAATCGTGTTTTTTACAATTATTGGTCTATAACTCCGAAGATTTTAACTTTACACCAAAAACACTCAAATAAAAATTCACACCAATTTATTGCTACATAGAGGCATGTTTTTCACGATTTGCTCCGACGAAAATTTTCCTCGGAAAATGTATGTTTTCCCAACAAAATCTCGAATTTTCAAATAATTTTTTTGGGCAAGTAATTATTTATCAATAATTAAATACCTTGGCGAAATAAAAGCTTTTTTGGTATAGAGTATAACTGCAGAAGCCGGTAAAAATTAAACGAATATTTTAGCAACAATTCAATTGTTAATTAATAATTTACAGTCGCAATAACAACCAAAATAATCATGAGACATTGATCAAACTTAGAAAGATTATAAAGATGTGATGCCTATTTAATATTTTGTCGACAAAATATAAATTTTTAATTTTTTTGCATAATCTTTAAATGTTTAAAAAAATAGTTATAAACAAATTAATATTTTTCAGAAATTGTTTATTATGTTATAATTTTAAAAAATACTTAAAATGCGTATTTCAAAGGTCTTGAAAAGGAATGCTTTAAAAATTTTTTCCAACCATTCGCAAAAAAGTTATGAAGCAGGAAAGTAAACATACGATTACTCCGGTATTTATAATTTGTTTTAATTGTTTCAAAGCTTAAAAGTGAGTTTATGGAACAAACTAATTACTCTCAAAAAAATGTCAAACATTAGTTCAATGGTTATATTTTAATCAAAGATTAAAAATGTTTTTTTTTTGTAATTTTTAGCGCGAAAGTAGGCTTGATACAGAGCCGGAGATGTTCACTCGAAGCGACTGACACGCTTTAAACTCGCGCGAGTTGTGTATGTGAACGGGTATAATGCATAATACATAGCTACGGTACTGTATTAGTCGACTTTCGCGCGTGTAAATTACAAAAAAAAATATTTATAATCTTTAATTAAAATATAACCATTAAACTGATAATCGATATTTTTTGTAAGTAATTAGCTTGTACTTTAGACTCACTTTTACGCTTTGAAAGAATTAAAAAAAATTATAAACAACGTAATAATCGTATGTGTATTTTGCTGTTACATAACTTTTTTGCAAATGGTTGGAAAAAAGTTTTAAAGCATTAATTTTCAAGATCATTGAAATACGCATTTTACCTATTTTTTAAAATTAGAATATAATAAAAACTTTCTGAGAAACGTTAATTTGTTTATAACTATTTTTTTAAACATTTAAAGATTATTCAAAAAAATTAAAAATTTATATTTTGTCGACAAAATATTAAATAGGTTATCTCATCTTTATAAGATTTCAAAATTTGATCAGTGTATCATAATTATTTTGGTTATTATTGCGACCGTAAATTATTAATTAACAATTGAATTGTTGCTAAAATATTCGTTTAATTTTTACCGGCTTCTGGAACTATAATCTAAACCAAGAAAGCTTTTATGTCACCGAGTTATTTAATTATTGGCAGATAATTACTTATCTAAAACTTTATTTGAAATTTAAAGAATTTGTTGGGAAAACCCGCATTTTCCGAGGAAAATTTTCATCGGAGCATATCAAGAAAAACATATCTTTATGCAGAATTTAATTTTGGTGAATTTTTATTAGGGTGTTTTTGGTGTAAAGTTAAAATGTCCGGAGTTATGGAGCAAAAATTGAAATAAACACGATTTGGGGGCGCCATTTTGTTAATAAAAAAAGTAGCACACTATCTGCGGACTTTGCATACCTATATTATTAATATATAGGATCTTATAATTCGATTCCAGCAATAAAATTGCTGGTAAATAACTTTTCCCAGAAATGGTCTATTCTCCGATAATCAGCCCAGACTATAATAGTTCAATATATCTAAAACGTACGGCCTAATTTACAAACTAACTTGCTTACATGCATTAGATTAATCGCATACAGTTTCCAATATCCAATAAATTTCACATGACAACAAAGGAAAAAGAAGCGATGGTAGGTAACTTGTAAATAAATTTTTCGGAATTTCCTGCCAACTAATGGATTTTTGCCGTGTCTAATATAGAACACGAACGGCTCCTTTTACTAACGATCTAGGCGATTTTATATATGTACCTATAGACCTCCTTTTAATTACCGATTTCGTTTAGAATGTGTCAATCAAGATTAATATTTCTATATAAATAGAACTTTTTTATTCGTAGAACATTGAGTATAATAACATCTTTCTCCTTCCTACTTTATAAATAGGCTCATGCCTGTTTTACTTCGGTTTTTACCTACTCTGGGCTAATGAGCAAAATACAAGGAAAAGTTATTTACCAGCAATTTTATTATGAACTATTTCAATATCTATTATAAGTGCCACAAGGAAATAGCTTCAGAACAACAGCAATTTTATTGCTGGAATCGAATCATATTATTGTATAATATTAATAATATAGGTATGTAAAGTCCGTAGATAGTGTGCTACTTTTTTTATAAACAAAATGGCGACCAAATTTTTGCCCTATAACTCCAAAGATTTTAACTTTACACCAAAAACACTCAAATAAAAATTCACCGTAATTAAATTCTGCATAGATACGTGGTTTTACCGACTTACTTCGACGAAAATTTTCCCCGGAAAATGCTGGTTTTTCTAACAAAATCTTTAATTTTCAACTAAAATTTTAGATAAGTAATTATTTATCAATAATTAACTAACCTGGTAATATAAAACCTCTTTTCGTATAGATTATAATTCCAGAATCCGATGGAAGTTGAAGGAACAGTTTAGCAACAATTGAATTGTTAATTAAAAATTTACGGTCTCTATAATAACCACAATAATTATGATACATAAGAATAACTATGATTTTTGTATAAAAAGAAACAGTACCTATCTAATGTACTTTACAGAATTGAAATTGGATTATTTATGCGGCCTCAGGAATATTTTAAAATTATAAAAAAATTTTGGCTTAAAAACAAATAGAATATCTCGGGAAATATTAAATTAAATTAAATTATGAAAACGGTATTGGAAAAAACCGGCAGAACGCTTCTTTTAAAAGAAAAACGTTTAATTTTGATAAGTGGTTCCTGAGATACAACCGGTCAAAGTTGTCGGCATTTACGGCAAAGATATAAACAATAGGATCATAATTTTCGAACTATCTTCTTTATATTTCGGTCCTCTTTCTCCACACCAATTTTTATATCTTTAGAATGCTCATAACATATATTATTATAATAAAAACTATCGATATTACGAGTGAAAATTGCCAAAAACAGCAAAATTCCAATCAAAAATTATGTTAAAAAATGCATTTTCTCGGCTTCCCATGGAGCAATTTTCCTCATTATTTTTTTGTTCCCAAGTAACTCGAGTAGAGCCACCTAACTAATGCATTATTAAATGTCAAACTTGCTTTTGTTTTGTTATAATAGATTAATTTATTTATCACCAACTTACCTAACATAAGTTTGTATGTCAATTTGACATTTACTATCATTATTATTCATTTTTTGTTAAATTAACTCTTCTAAATATTTACTTCAAATAATAAGTAACATGATAAAGCACAACTTATGTAGAAGCCTCGGAGGGGTTACCAGAGAAGTTTCCCATTGCTTTCAGTCTGGTAGGATGTAGAGTAGACTAACATTTATTGATGTTGTTTTATGTGTTATTAGATTGAAAACTTAGTCTTTTGCTAGCATTTGCCGCTAGGGCATCCCTGCCATTTCGTTCGTTGCAATCCGTTACTGCACGTCGGGGTTTGACCTGGTTGGGTCAGAGAGAGCAGCATATGTGCCTCCTGATGAGAGACTTATAAGTTTCGAAACCGGTGGAGGTGCTTGCTGCACTCTCTGATTGAACTGGAATAATTATGCGGCTGTAGTTTCGTGTTGCAACGAAATTGAAAATGGTTATGCATATTTGAATTACATGTTTACTCTGATTGGAGTACGAAGGGAACCATTCTCGTTGGAACTTTACCGCGCTGATCAGATGAGACGTGAATTATAAATTGTAAAATTCCCTCATCTTCCTTAGTCTCAGCATCCGTTATGGCTTGCAAATTGTAGAAGCCTCTGAGGTGTTACCAGAGACGGTTCCCATTGTTTTCAGTCTGGTAGGATGTAGAGTAACATTTTTTGATATTGTTTTATGTGCTATTAGATTGATTATTTCATTCATAGAAGATTCTGACCAATAGAAAGCTACAGAAATAAAAAACTAAACTGATAATTTTTGATAATTTCCCGTCGTCAAGTATATTAAGTCAGATGCCCTTCGTTGCTATGAAAAAATACATTCAGTGACATTAATGACAATTAATGTTTCAAAAATTATAAAAGTGATGACTTTCAACCGTCAAATATTTATAACAACTGTGTGTTTACTTGTACTAATTTGTACTTACATAAATAAATTACAATAAAATTTTCGTTTTGAACAGTTTTATTCATGAAATAATCGCAACAAATTGCACTCGATCTCTAAAATTAATATATAATTTTTGCCCTCGTGAGCCTTTGACATAATTTCACTCGCCTTCGGCTCGTGAAATTAAAACTGTCAGTGTCACTCGTAGTCCATTAAAATGTTACATTTTTTAGGCCGTACCTTGCATTTCTTAGAGGAGTCAATTTTATTTCTTTATTGTATAGGAGGGATCAGTAGAAGCTTAAGTTCAAGTTTTTGGGGTCGCCATCCTTGTCCCCCGGTCGCCATCTTTCGCGCTATATCTCGTAAACTACCAACCCTACGGAAAATCTAATTAAACATGAAATGTAGCAAATTAAATTTTACACAATTTTGTTTCTATTACTTTTTATCGTCAAGTGACCAACAAAAAAGATATAACCAAAAATATGTAATTTTTTTTTAACAAGTTTCCTTTTGGATGTTATAACTTTTTTTCAGTTCATTTTAAAATAAAATAACATTATAGCAATTTTGTAGAGGGTTTTTCAGCGAACAATTTTCACTATAAAGTTGTTAAATTCTATTTATTTATACAGTGAGCACGTAAAGGTTGGAATAAATTCATTTTCTCGAGAATGGACGATTTTGGAAAAAAAATCCCGAAACAGGTCAATTTTTATTTTTAAATTACGACTTTTTGGCATATATATCATACCAGTGACGTCACCCATCTGGGCGTGATGACGTCATCGATGATTTTTTTAAATGAGAATAGGGGTCGTGTGATAGCTCATTTAAAAGGTAATTCAATTCTCTATTCAGTAATATAAACATTAACATAATTATTTATACAGGGTGTCCAAAAAAAATTTTTTTGGATTAAATTTTATTGAAATAAAAAGAAGAATGTATGTAATTTATTTATTTCAAAAAAATATATTACTGCTCTCAGAAAACAGAAAAAAATGTATATTTGAAAAATATTCATTGCTTTTCGCTTAAATTAAATGTTCAAATTGTCACGAAGACTGGTGGGTAGCTGCTTTAATATTGAATTTAGCAAAAAACAATATTTATTTGCCAAAAACACATTTTTTCCTGTTTTCTGATAGCAGTAAAATGTATTTTAAATTAAATAAATTACACACATTCTTCTTTTTATGTCAACAAATTTAATTAAAAAAAAAATTTTTTGGGCACCCTGTATAAATAATTATGTTAATGTTTATATTACTGAATAAATAATTGAATTACCTTTGAAATGAGCTATCACACGACCCCTATTTTCATTTAAAAAAATCATCGGTGACGTCATCACGCCCAGATGGGTGACGTCACTAGTATGATATATATGCCAAAAAGTCGTAATTTAAAAATAAAAATTTACCTGTTTCGGGATTTTTTCCAAAATCGTCCGTTCCTGAGAAAATGAATTTATTCCAACCTTTACGTGCTCACTGTATAGGTTTTACAGCGCTCCAAACTTGACCAGATTCTCGAATGCTCATATGAATACAATAAAAACAAAAGTTAGGCTTACTTTTCTATGTATATATATTTTTTATTCATACAATTTATTATGATTTTAACATTCCTATGCTATTATTAATCTGTTTTTGACCTTTCTTCCCACTATAAAACTTATAACTCTAAGCATATATAGAAAAGGCCCAAGAAGTTGTTTGAGGACAAATTCGCTGCTTCAGAAGAATGACGCAACCGCAAAATGCAAAATTCTTAAGCAGAGCAAAAAAACGATTTTTGATATCAAAATCATAAAGTATGATAAAAATTAGCCTTTCACCACACCGTGGTCAGGATCTCGAGATATAAGCGTTTTTTGGGGTGTGCCGCTTGTATATGAAGTAACATAACTTTTTTCCTATTAAATATTTTGACTTAAAATTTTCCAAAAAACTTCTTCGTGAACTATATTTTATTGTAGTGTTGGTTAAAATTATAAACTAAAAAGCTTGTCACTCAACTTTTTTAAGTCAACATGAAACTAACGAAATATGATGACAAAATGTTAATAAATCAACAACTCCTTTTTTAATGTGTTTAAACATTTTGGACAAATTTCATTGTTATCTACATACTTCGAAGATGACGCAGTAAAATTTCTAAAAGGAAATATTTACAGCGACCAAAGATACAGCGAGGTAAATTTGAAAAATCATCAAAATTGATTTTTGGCATTTTTGTATAAAATTTATTTTTTTAACATGTTTCACCAACTCTAGATAAAAATAAACTTCATATTCGGATTCATCGACCTCGAAAACATAAACATAGACCAAAATTGATCATTCACCTTAAATTTGATTTTCGTCGTTGGCATAACGGTTAATGCCGCTCGTATAATATATAGATAGAAAAGCATTATTTTTCTACGAGAATTCGAGAATCTGGTCAAGTTTGGAGCGCTGTAAAACCTAGATAATAAATAAAATTAAACAACTTTATAGTTAAAATTGTTTATTGAAAAATCCTCTACAAAATCGCTATGATGTTATTTTATTGTGAAATGAACGTAAAAAAAGTTATAACCTCCAAAAGGAAATTTCTTACAAAATTTTCTCTTATTTTTGTTTATAACTTTTTTGTTGGTCGCTTTACGATAAAAAGTAATAAATATAAAATTTCATTTGCTTCATTTTATGTGAAATTAAATTTTCTGTATGGTATCTAGTTTACGAGATACAGCGCGAAAGCCCTTTGCACCTCTTTTTCCAAGATGGCGGCCGGGGGACAAGGGCCTCAACCCCAAAAACTTGAACTTAAGCTTCTACTGAAACCTCCTACACATTAAAAAAATAAAATTGACTCCTCTAAGAAATGCACACTAAATGTAACATTTCAATGGACTATCGGGAAAAATTCAATAATTTTAGAGCTCTTGTGCAATTACTACTGAAAACTTAGTCTATTTCAATATTCATTTCAGTACTGTTTATTTTGCCGCATACTGTATCTACGTTTTATATTTGGATGTGGATACAAAGATATAAAAAGCTGCAGTGTTGCAGCCCTTAAATTGTTAGGTAAAACAAGTTTTTAATTTTCATGTTGTCAATTCAGATGTTGCATGAATTTGGGGACACCTCTAAAAGCTTTTTAAACGAAAAACCTTTTTAGTATAGCATAAATGAAGCACATACTGCCCCTATGCGACTCTCGTCTCACTAAAACCGTCTTTATTGACATATAAATACGCTTGGGTTATTTTAGCTGTCTTTTAGTGTTAACAAAATGAACAAGAGAGCACAGGAAAGTTGTTTTAGATGTCCGTCAGAGTTGCAGTTTAGCGACACCTTTCAAAGTTTATTTCGGAATTGTAGAAAATGCACGAGGATACTGAAAAGCAAAATAAATATAAAAGAAGAGTTTCTTTTATAAGATTTCCATCACGATGCTGAATAGATCTACTTAGGATAGGATCAACGTCTTTTTCCTTAGAAAAGAATATTTTATTTTATGGGAATAAAGAATGGGCAAGAATCTTGAAAATGGGAGTATAAATAATAAAGTTATAAATTGTCAAACTTAATCAAAAATTTTTAGTGGCGGAATTTTGTGCCAATGAGTATATATGAATACACTAAGATGTTTTTTGTTTTTGATGTTTCAATTTTAAATAATGTGGAAATCGGTTTCAAAAAATTATATAAATTTGTAAATAACTTTAAATAAAAACTTAAAACAAAAAATTAATCAATAAAACTATGTCCGTCAATTCTGTTCGTTACCTGTATGCAATCGATTTGAAATGTATAATTAAAATGATAAAACATAAATAAAAATTTTGCGTTGAAATATTCGTCATTGCAAATATCATTTTAAATTAGATTTGATCCCATTGATGTTCTTTTACGAATATTAATTATAATAATTTAACGAAATAGAGAATATCAAATTACTGAAAATACACATGTATTAAATATTTGGGGTTATATAATATTAAATATGAAGGGTTTATATCAGATTCTCAATTAACATGGAACATAGTATTATTTATAGGTTTTGAAAAAGCCGTCGACTGTTGTACATGTACCAAAATTATTTGAAATTGTGGAAATAAATTACACTGCCCCGCAAAATAATCGAAGTGGAATTCTAAAAGACTATGGACTAAGTTTTCAATCTAATAGCATATAAAATAATACTAAAAATATTACTCTACATTCCACCAGACTGAAAACAATGGGAACCTTCTCAGGTTACACCTCCGAGGCTTTTAAAAGTTGCAAGCAATAACGGATGCTTAGACTAAAGAAGATGAGGAAATTTTACAATTAATAATTGACGTCCCATCTGCTCAGCGCGGTAAAGTTCCAACGAGAATGGTTCCCTACGTACTCCAATCAGAGTAAACATGTAAATCAAAAATGAATAACCATTTTCAATTTCGTTTCAACACGAAACCACAGCCGCATCATATTCTAGTTCAATCAAAGAGTGCAGCAAGTACCTCTACCGGTTTCGAAACTTATTAGTCTCTCATCAGGAGGCACATATGCTGCTCTCTTTGACCCAACCAGGACAAACCCCGGCGTGCAGTCACGGATTGCAACGAACGAATGGCAGGGATGCCATAGCGGCAACTGCTAGCAAAAGACTAAGTTTTCAATCTAAAACAATACCAAAAATATTACTCTATATCCCACCAGATTGAAAACAATGGGAACCTTATTTGGTTACACCTCCGAGGCTTCTAAAATTTGCAAGCCATAGCGGATGCTGAGACTAAACAAGATGAGGGAATTTTAAAAATAATTTATTGAAAATGAAGTGCTTATACTTTTTATTTTACTTAAAATAATCTTGGAAATCGGTTACTTTTGCGTGTTCGTGTATAACTGTAGTATAATGCTAACCTGGCCATAGGTAAACATGGCCTGTAAGCATAACAAATACTACACGTATACGTAAATACCATGTAAAATTTTTAAAATTTATAGGTCTAATAAAATATTTATATCACGTAATAATCGATTTCCATAGAACAGAGCCATGAGCCATCCTCGATTCTACATTAATCGGCTGATTTGATGAATCGACTGTTATAATAACTCATTTCGCAACAAATACTTTCCATGTACAAAACAAATCCAACTTAAACTTAAATCGAAGGATAATCTCTTCCAGAACACGAGAGACACAAAAAGCCAAGTTCGAAAACTGCTGACAACACAAATCCAAAAAAAGAATAGACTGGAGTCAGTCAACACAACTGGAACGCCACTAGTGGATGTCATCTTCATCATAATGGAGAGAGTCGAATAAAGAACTCGAGTTTCAAGAAGCTGATGAATTTAATTCTGTCTATCTTTGTAATGAAATTTATTTATTAGGTAATGGGAATCACTTGAAATCGATTGGGGTATTGTTTAAGATTTGTTCGAGAGTTTTATGGATATCTTTGTTAAACAAAAAATCACGGCTATATTCTTTTATTCAATGAAAACAAGAGCAAATATAAGCAATTACGAACAAATATTAAGGCTTTTTTTAAATTTTAGAATAGAAGAGTTTATTATAGTAAAGATACAGGGTTGAGATAAAGTAAGGGATCAACTAAATATCTTTGAAACAAAAAAGACGATATTCAAGAAAGTTTTACATGCAAGTACACATCGAATGCCATATTTTTTGTTATTACTCTACTTCCTGTTTCACCGAAGATAATCTCTTCTTCTTCTTTTCTTCTTCTTCTTATGCTTTTTGTAGATCTGTCAGATCTGCTAATTCCGACGTTGAAGTATTTCTTGAGAGGTAGACTGCCAGCTATCTCTCCATCTTTTTGGTGGTGTCCCCGGTGGGCGCTTGCCTGCTGGTTTTCCTTCTAGCGTAATTCTTGGTAGTCCGTGCTCCTCCATTCTTTTTTACATGACTGAACGATTCTCTTCGTCTTTGCCTGCCCCATCTGACTACATCTTGCACGCCACATTGTTCCCTGATGATGTTGTTTCGTATTCTATCTCTTCTTGTCTTCCCTGCTATTGCTCTTAGTGTCTTCATTTCGGCTGTTCGTAGCATTCTTTTTGTTTTATTGGTGTCTTCTCTTGATTCAATGCCAGAGGTCATGACAGGTCTAATGCAAGTTTTATAAATTCTAACTTTGCTATCCATTCTCATATATGGGTTATTCCAGACCACATCTCTCAAACATCCGGACGAGACAGCGGCCTTGTTAATGTGTCCCCTTAGGTCTCTGGCTGGGTCATGATAACTTAATAAATCTACACCCGGATATTTGAACTGGTTTAGCTGTTCTATGGGTTTCCCCTCTACCACGAGCTTGCATCTAATTGCGTCTTTCGCAATGGTAATGCATTTTGTTTTCTGCGTGGATATGTTCATGTTGAGTCGTCGACATGCTTGATAGAATCGATAAAGTTGTCTTTGTAAAGTTGTCTTTGTCATCCTCGTGCTCTGCAATCGGGGCTGCATCATCCGCATAGCACACTATACTGATTCTACTTTGGCCGAGTCTGTATCCTAGTTGAAGAGATTCCACATCTTCTATTATTTCATCCATTAGCATATTGAATAGAAATGGACTGAGGCTGTCTCCCTGCCTGATTCCTCCTGGTGTTGGTATGTTGGCCGTAGTGGTGTCTTTTGTTTTCATTTTTGTCGTGTTGTTATTGTTCATTTGTTTTATGACTTCAACAATGTTTGCCGGTAGTCTTTTTTGCTTAAATTTCTTTATTATATCGCTAAGTCTGACTCTCTCCAATGCTTTCGTTAGGTCTACGAAGCAAATATATGCAGGTTTGCGATCGTCTATTTAGTTCAGAGAAATAAGGAAAAAAAATATCCTGTTGGTGACACAACCCACTCTAGACCGCAACCAAATTTTTTGAGTAGTATGGACATCTATATTAATAACCTATATGTTTCCTGCGGCCGATTTTGATGATATACATAGTTATAAACAAATGAAGATCAAAAAACGGTAAATTTTCGCTTTTTTTGTCTATAACCAAAAAGTTAAGTATTTTAAACAAATTTGAGAGTGAGAAGCTCATAAATCGTATAAAAAACTTCAATATGGCGTTCGCTGAATATGTCTATCCTTATTGGTTGCTTAGAAAATTGCAAAATAAATAATAAATTTTGAGTTTTTATAAATATTCATAACTGATGTAAAAATTAACATAGAACCTTCTTATTACACGGAATGCTGAGACTTCTGGTGCTTAAATCATACCCTAAATTTCAAGGGAAATGGTCAAATAGTTTAAAAGTTATTTAATTTGTTTATCCCAAATTAATTTTTTTGCAATGCTATAAGTCAGAAAATGATGAAGTTACAGTAATACTTTGGATAGTTCATGAAAGAAGAAGATTTATTGTATTAATTTAATTTAAAAAAATTACAAAAAATAATTCTAAATACTGCAAAATTATTTTGCAAAAACATGTGATTTAAAAAAAGGGGGGCTAACTTCGTCCCTAATTGTCCTAGGACAATTGTTTTTCTTTCTAAATGTGTACAAAAAAATTCAGTCTTTCCAAATATCAAAAAATAATTTTTCTACGGGTAACGGCTAAAAAGTTATTCTAATTGTTTATAAGTAAGCAAAAATCGACGTGATTTTGCAAAATAATTTTGCACTGTTTAAAATTACTTTTTTTAAATTATATTAAGTCAATAGTATAAATGTTCTTCTTTCATAAACTGTCAGAAGTCTTACTGTAACCTCATAATTTTTTGACTTATAGTGTTGCAAAAAAAATGAATTTGGGATAAACAAATTAAATAACTTTTAAACTATTTGACCAATTGGTTTGAAATTTAAAATATAATTTAAGCACCAGAACTCTCAGCAATTCGTTTAATAAGAAGGTTCTAAGATAATTTTTACATAAGTTATGAATATTTATAAAAACTCAAAATTTATGATTTATTTTGCAATTTTCTAAGCAACCAATAAGGATAGACATACTCAGCGAACGCCATATTGAAATTTTTTAGACGATTTATGAGTTTCTTACCCTCAAATTTGTTTAAAATGCTTAACTTTTTGGTTATAGACGAAAAAAGCGAAAATTTACCGTTTTTTGATCTTTATTTGTTTATAACTATGTATATCATCAAAGTCGGCTGCAGGAAACATAAAGGTTATTAATATAGATGTCCATGCTACTCAAAAAATTTGGTTTCGGCCTGGAGGGGGATGTGTCACGAGAAAAATCTTATTTCTCTGGACTAATTCTTTAAGATCTTCATTCTCGATTCTACTTCAGTTTCTTTAGTAATATACCTGTCTTCTGTTTTGTAATCGTATTCGTCATTGGCGTCTTCACCTTTGTAGAGTTCTCTGAAATATTTTTCCCATGTCTCAGTTGGTATCCCCTTTGTCTGTACAAATTCAGCTACTGTTTTTTTCTATTTTTTAGCATTTTCCAAACTTTCCTCTGTGCGCCATAGATGTCGTGATCCATGTCACTTGTGAACTTGATCCAATGCTCTCTTTTTATTGCTCTTATTCGCGAATTTATTCTGTTTCTTGTTTCTATATAGATGGCGCGTTGTTCCTGCGTTCTTGGTCCTCCCGGAGGTCCGATGAATAGGAGGTTGACCGACGTGTTAACGAATACAGTGGCTAAAGAGACAAACGGACGGATTTCACAACAACTTACTGAGCAAAGAAAAATTGACATGATTGTGGATTTAAAATTTGGAACCTGGAATGTGCAAGAAACTGGAAAATATGGAGTTGAAATGCAGTGCAGGAAATTAGATAGAAAAGCCAGGGAGAAATTGAGAAAATGAAATTCTCACTATAGTACTCCGGAAAAGAAAAAAACAAAGTGCACATTAGGCGATTTTGATGCTAATCTAGGAAAAGAAGAAACTTTTGTAAATATATTTGGGAAACTTAGCTTGCATACTTAAATCAGCCAAAATGGACTTAGGCTTGCATAATTCGTAACAACAAATAATTATGTGTTTGATAGTACTAGCTTCCAGAGAAAATATATCCATAAAGGAACGTGGAAAATACCAGAAATCAACGAAGCCAATCAAATTGACCACATCCTCATCTCAAAGAGATGGGTAACATACATAACTAATATCAGAACGTCTTGCTGGGCAAACTCTGACAAGGATAAATAGTCGAATTAAAAAATGGAATGTTGAAGGATTTAAAAACCCAACAAAGAAATAATAATATCAAAATGCTCTCCAAATAAAACTTAACGTAACCAGATAGAAAGAAACTTCAGATGAGGAATTGTGACAACTAAAAACAATATTTGATGACAATATAATTTTATCGTGTAGAGTACGCCAATGTATTAAGCAAAACGTGTTTTTATACCATCTTTAACAGTATAAAAGACGAAACGGAAAGCCATTTGATCATTCTCGGTGTGCTGAACGGAGAATCATCAAAAAGGTATAATAGGTGAGATAGTTATATCACGACCATTTTCCGAACCCCGTAGACTTAGCGTTCTGAGCGATTTCGACGATTCATTTACTCCATCCCATACGAGAGATGATCGTAATTCCTTACATCTTTCCCCCTGGCGAGTTGAGCGATATGTCCTCTCCTTATATGTCCATTTCACATTAATAAACAAATGCATTTCTTATCGTCGTTTATCGTTTAGTATCATTCATTGACGTATTAAATATCGTCACATCGGCCCGAGGTTTACGAAAGTCCGATATATAGATTGTAATTAACAAGTAAAATAACAAGAAATTAACGCTAATTATCTTATGTATGTTTTTGCTTTAAAAAAATATCTTAAAAGACGAATCCTGCCTTTGACTGAATTTGCTACCCGATATCATCACAAATAATAACGGAATCTGCAGATGAAACTGTCGGAAAGCCAAGTGACAAAGACTCACGTTATACAATATTGAAACCCCACCAAAGATATCCATCAAGATGAAGACAACAAATTAATGAGATTGGTATGACATCATAAAAATAGCCTGAACAACTTGGAATTATATTGCTCAGGACAGAGATCGATGAAAAGGTCTAGAAATCTTAAATGTAGACTCTTTTAAGTACTCCCCAGGCAACCAAGTGACGTCAATAACGTCCAGAAAACGTCAGTTTTTTGTTCAATATATACACGTGTTTAAACATTACGTCATATAGACGTCTTTTTTAGGTAATTATAAATACATAAGATTAATGACGTTAAAATACATTTAAAACACGTTTTCATTTCAGGCATCCAAAGTCTGACGTCACAAAATTGGGAGGAGCTTAAAGACTTAATGCTTGTTGCTTGCTTATATTGACCCTACTCCAAACTCCAAGCAATTTCGTTTATTTTATAAGGTTATAAGAAATTTTTCATTTATTGTTTACGTGCTCTGTATAATAAAATAAGACTTTTCATTTAGATATTTAGTTGAAGAAACGTGTTAATTACGAGATTTTATTCGTTTTTCTCAACTGAGTCAGTTCAATGCAATAATTCTTCTTGAAAACTGTTTAAGGTTATGTTTGGTGTTTATTTTGTGTTATGAACTAATTATTTATTCACGATTCTTTTTGATTTAATGGACAGCGTTAAATTAAGATATTACGCTGGATAATTTGTTAATAAATTATTTATTAGTTATCTTGTTTCAGTTTTGACACAGTAAGTAGGCCTATATATAAAAGTGAAAATTCTATCTTGCATTGAGGGTATTGTAATTCTATACATTTTAGAAAGTCTTCCATTTGGTTTTACTTTTACCCTATGGGCTAAATTTAAAACAGTTAAGTGAAAAATTGCAATACCAACAATGCCTATACGAATAATATGAAAAATAATCTAAAAAACGACATAAAAACTACGTCTTTGATATCACGTATTTAAAAGGTGATAAAAATGACGTCAATTATGGTGGGACATATTCACGTGACTTTCGACGTCGAAAAAACGTGATAAACTGACGTGGTTTGGTGATAATTATGACGTTTTTCAACGTTTTGTAAACGTTATTTGGTTGCCTGGGATCTTCTCTATCACTGCGAGGGTTATAACACATATTCTCATAGTTTTGCATTTATTAATGTTTGTTAATGACTTTTTGTTAGTTATTTTATTCTTTTCCTTTCCATCTTTGTAGACATTTTTTTTATCAAAAACAATGATTTTTTACCTTCGTGGACACTCCTCGTATTTGAAACGTCTTCTCATGTTTAAAACAAAAAATTCAAATATCTTTATTTTGTGCGTCTGTTTATTTCATATTTATATTTCCCGAATGTCAGCAAATTCGGAATTTTCTCTACAACCTCTCACGGAGATTTAAAAAGATTTTGCGTGCGGTCTCCGCTCGATTTATTTTATACCCTGGACATCTTTTGTTTCTCCTTTGAGGGATCGACAAAATACTTTTCATGTTTTATTTCATGCATTATTGAATTTTCTAAAGCGGTTGAAGATGTCTCGTATTATTGAAGTTATACTTCTTTAGACACGAGGGTGCATTTTTACATTCCCTGGCGCATGCGCACACCGACAGTATGGTATTAGTCGCTACATCTTTATGTAGCGCAAATAAGGTGTGCGTGAAAAGAATATATTATTAGTGTTTTTAGTGAATATATTTATTATAATTTTTGTGTCTTTGGATTTGTCTTCCTCGGGAATAAGATATTTTATAATAATAGTAAGTATATTATTTAAAGTATTTTTGTATACTTCACTTGGTCTATTAAATTTGTCAGTATGTATGAGAAATCTTGTAACCTGTCAAAGCAAAGGGAGTATAGCGTAGTGGTAGAGCGCGTGACCGGAGATCGAGAGGTCCCCGGTTCGAATCCTCGTGTGTTTTCTAATTTTTTTTATTTTTCTTATTGTTTTGATAAAAAATTTTGGAAAGTAGTAAGTAAAAATTAGTTTAATCTTTAAATAAAATACAAATAACCTGTTGAAAGTAAATTTATTTCGTTGAAATCATATAATAGAAGTATAACTTCTTACGTGCGTACAGAGTACACAAACATTCTTTTTTTACAGTGCGCGGTGTGTTGATGAACGATTATTTTTTTTAATTTAAAGTAGAGAAATATCTAATTTTTTATAACTAAGTGAATGAACATTTGGCCGCATGTTCAACACAGTGATAATTTACGTAAAACCAAATTGTTTATTGGAGTGGCACTTTCCCGCATAGAAAATCTCATAGGTACTGTATATCTCTCTCTTTTTCTCTTTTTACCTCCCTCTCTCCCACTCTCTATCCGTCTGCCTCTCGCTATCTTATTCATTGTGCATCCAACATTGAGGATATTTTCTGACCCATGAATTGGGAACATATAATTTTAGGCGAACATAACGAGAGACAAGGAAAATGAGAATTTATCTAGACGGTCGCTGTAACTACTATCTAACAATTATTAAACAATTGTTTTAGGTTCTATATGGATAGAATAACAAAAGTTATGCAGATCCATTCAAATTATTTTCATGTACTCTTATTTTTAACAGTTGAAGTGAAAAAAGGTTATTTTTTGTTATTCTTCACATAGAATTAAAAAAAAGTTGTATAGTAGTTCGAGTGGGTTATAACCCGTAATATGGGTGGGGTTATAACCCCAAACCCCCCTTGTTTCGCCACTACTACCTGGCGTAAAACTACCCATTCCGACAATACAGGAAGTTCAAATTTCTAAAATATAGATATATAGACTGATAGACGATTGCATTTAATTTCAATTCAAGCTCCACCACTTCTATATATGTGTTTCGAAATATTCACCTCTCGTCAGGAGCGCTTATGCGCTTGTGGTAGGGATGGGAAAAACCTACCGGTTTTAACCGAAAACCGGTTTTTTACTTCGCAATAACCGGTTTTACCGGTTGTTTTTTTGTCCCGGTTATAACCGGTTTTTTCTTTTTAAAGTAAAAACCGGTTATTAGGTTTTTACGGTGATTAGGATTAGGTTAGGTATTATTTTGGATCCCAATCATAATTATTATTCTCAAGTAATTATTCCAAACAAAACCATAATTCAAATTTTATTTTATAAATACAGAAGCAAACTAAAAGTGCAAACTCACATCAGCCAGGAACAATTTAGTTTTATTATAATATTTCGTTGAAAAGGTATTTGTAATCATAATATTTACATAAGAAGTGATCTAGTGAAGTATATGCAAACCTCATCTATTTTTCACACTTGACTCTTGACATTGAAAGTGGGTGAATGACTTTTTCTGATTACCAAAAATAATGTCTGACTATGAATATCGAATTACCGATTACGAATACGAATCTCCAAGGATTTCCCTACGTTTTCAAAATGAGTACCCATACAGGAAGTATTAAATGAGTTAAAATGTACCTATTATACAAAAATATACAAACGTGTTAAAAAAATACATAATAATTTTTTTTAATGGTAGTAAAAATAAAAGATAAATTGCATTATCCAATTTATTTTTAAGTAAAATATATTTATGTTGATATTATTTTTTTTAAATCCCATTTGAAAGAGTCTGGGATATTTTGTATAAGTTGAAATGGTTGGGTTTTGTATATTATGGCAATATGTATATATTAATCTTACGCTATATTATATTTAATAATAATCAATAAATATATAATAATAATAAAATAAAAAATAGATATAATAATTAATAGAATAACATGGTTTTATTAAAAATTGTGTTTTATTTATATTGATATTGATGTTCTTTCGATAGTACTAATTTTGATCATTTATTGATATCGAGTATCGAGTCGAGTGGAGTATCGCAAACTAAAGTGCATTGTAAATGTAGCATTGTAACCTATTGGATATAAATTGCATTATCCAATTTATTTTTAAGTAAAATATATTTATGTTGATATTATTTTTTTTAATCCCATTTGAAAGAGTCTGGGAAATTTTGTATAAGTTGAAATGGTTGAGTTAAATTGTAATTTATTGCAATATGTATATATTAATCTTACGCTATATTATATTTAATAATAATCAATAAATATATAATAATAATAAAATAATAAATAAATATAAGTGTTTAATAAATATAAGTATTTGTTAAGTGGACAAAAACAGATATAGAAGCTCTTCAGCGAAAAGTGCGAACACACGTCACAAAGGCACAAAAACACCATCCTAAAGTGCAGTAGAAAGAACAACATTACCACGGAATCTAGGAGGAAGAGGACTTATGGATATAGGTGAGCAATTAGATAAACAAATTGCTAATTTAAGAAGTTATTTTCAGATGCAGGCTGAGACATCTACTCTTCATCGCGCTATCTGCGCAGTAGATGACACAACACCGATCAAACTGAGGGCATCAAACCAGAAATGCGCATAAACCACCTTACTAAGGACGAAAAAGTGCGCGCCTGGATGGGTAAACCTCTGCACGGGCAACATCCCAATGAGGTCAGCCAAGATTATGTCGACAATATAGCGTCGAACTACTGGTTGACATCAGGAAAGATGTTCCCTGAAACGGAAGGTTCATTACTGGCCATTCAGGATCAGGTTATACCAACCAGAAATTACCTGAAATATATCATCAAAGACCCTCAGGTTCAAAACGACAGTTGCCGATATGGATGTCAAGCCCAAGAAACCATCCAACATCTTACAGGGGGCTGCCAGGCATTTGCTGCAACTGAATACAAGGAACGGCATGACGCAGTGGGAAAAATCCTTCATCAAGAGATAGCTATCAAGCTGGGGCTTCTCCAAACGGACCATCTCCCGTATTATCAATACGTCCCTGAGAGTATGCTTGAGGATGGCAACTACAAGCTATACTGGGACCGCACTGTGCTCACATACCAAACAGTGGCACATAATAGACCAGATCTCGTACTAGTTAATAAATTAACAAGACAAACAACACTAATTGATGTGGCGATACCTAACAACAATAATCTACGTAGTAAATTCACTGAAAAGATCTCCAAGTACAGAGATCTAGAAATTCAAATACGAAGGCAATGGAGAATGCAAAGTACCCAGACGATACCGATTATTATGTCTACTACTGGAGTCATTCCGAAGACCCTCCTCGAAAGCATAAAAAAGCTGGGTCTGAATGAACATCTTTATAAGACCATGCAGAAAGCTGTACTACTCGCGACGGCCAGAAGTGTACGAAAATTTTTGGGAGATACACCTGCATTCCAAGTCACCTAGGACTCGATAACACGGAAAGAGTCCCACCAGAGCTCAATCCTTTTGATACCGTAGGTATCTGGGATGAGTCAATTTTCCCCTTGGAGGGAGTGTGAGCCGTATGGCTAAATCTGGAATAAATATAATAATTAATAGAATAACATGGTTTTATTAAAAATTGTGTTTTATTTATATTGATATTGATGTTCTTTCGATAGTACTAATTTTGATCATATTATTGATATCGAATATCGAGTCGAGTGGAGGATCGCAAACTAAAGTGGTAGCTTGAGTAATAGCTTGTGGTAGCTTGAGCTAAAACAAAATGCTCGTCATCTATATGGACGTTACACTAATATACCATGCCTCAGTACGCTAGTAGTGACTTCTATATGAAGCAACTAGAACTACTGGAAGCTATTGGACGATATTATTAATATCCTTTTATTCAGAATGCCCCTTGAAAATATCGAGAGAAGTTTGATGCTGAACTGGCAACAAAAAATGCCTAAGTCCTGGAACGAAGAAGACGTCTTTATTAATTTTTACGTGAAACCTATAAATTTTCCATTCGCTGCCTGAGTTAGAGAAACTCCAGATCCATGACAACGAATACGACAGACCCCTTCTTTGAACCCCATAATTAACATTGTAACCGATTTGTACCCTAATCCAATCCTAATCATAAAATCATGAAAGTCAATTTTGTGACTCTATTTAAAATGATAGCTACTATACTGTTCGAGTTAATGTGGACACACATGTTCAATATTCTTCTGGCCTGGAGCTAGTATGTGATGGTGAACCGGTGATGTCCCAAACCACCTCAAACCGGTTTTATCTGCCTAGTAACAATCTGACAGATCGATCTTGACTATAATTTATTAGTTTGATTAGTTTTAGAGGGTCCGTTGTCCGTAGTACATCACAGATTTTCGCAGGAATTTATTGGATTATACTATTAAAGTGAGTACCTCAAATGTGCGGAAAAGGCTACTAAAAGTTGGCCGGAAGGTAATAAAAGCGAAAAAATACAATACCTAATACAAAAACTGAAAAAATCACGGATATAAATAAAGTTTTATTAGATGAAGTGAAGTTGAGCTTCTCCAACAAGATTATATCCAACAGATGTTTTGAGATTTTTTCACAACAAATTGAACTGGAAGCTTAGTTAGTACTAAATAAATGATGAATTTTCCCAAATACATTGAAATATTACGCAGAGGGATTGTTTCATTTCAACATGACTTGGCCCCTTGTTATAATTCAAAATTGGTCCAGGCTTTTATGTGTGAAAATAAAGAAAAGGTGCTCTATTAATCTGGTAATTTAACAGACCTAAATCCCATTGATAGCTTATGGCATATTCGTTTAGCTAAGATGAATTTCACTAGAAGTGTAGTTTCACGATGATAAAGTCAAGAAGATGTGCGCTAACCTAGTGGGATCAATGCCAAGATATAGGTACTGGAGATGTCATTTCTGCTAAAAGCAGAATTTCTGACAAAAAGTTTTAGAGCGCTAAGGTTTTAGAAAAAAAAGTTTTTTTATTAGTCCCGATTAATTCGAACAGTATAGTATTACAGTGTTTTGTTTAATATATTTAAATACAGACATTATTCTGCCCTCTTCTCCTTTCTTCCCCCTTTCATTCTCTCCTAAAATTTTAATTAACCAGTTTCAAAATGGACCCAATAAAACAAATACTATTTAAACGTCTACAGTAAATACCACAGTAGGTCCAAATGCTTCGCATTATACGTTTATTTAACTATTGTTCGGAAAATTTCAACCCTAACCTATTTCCATTTTGAACCGGCAAAACCTTTTCTCATTGTATTACGATAAACTTACCAACTCGCTATCGATTATACGACAACGATGTTATGCTTTTGGCAAGAGAATTTTAAGGTCAGACTTCGTGTCTCTCTTCGTTATGGGTGCCTTTCGAAATAGTTGTGCCCCAGATAAAATCATGAATTCATCGAATAAATGCGACAACTTTGAGATGTACTAAAGATGTAAAAATTTGATGTGGTAATGGATTAATAGTCACTGAACGGCCTTTACTTGGGGGGCGGTTAAAATGTAGGTCAGAGGAGATTTAGATAAGGGATATTTAGGGCCGTATAAAAATATCCGACCTAGAAATGTTCATTAATAATAATGCCTAAATATATTGCTGGATAGGAATGGTCACACGGTTTAGTATTGTTGAAAATCACGAATCACAAAAAATCAAATGGCTGGTGTTAAAGAACGAAAAAGAATGTTTAGTAAAAAACGACTAAGATCCTTTATAAAAGGTAGGTATATTGGAATTCCAGTTAAAATTTCAAATTTCATTGTATCCTTATACAATAATAGATGGACTTACTTAAAAATAAACGAGAAACTTTGACCACCAAACTTAACGAATATAGGTATACCACAGGGTAGTATTTTAAGTCCACTTCTCTTTTCATTGTACAATATAGATTTAGAACAGATAGTACCTCCACACTCTAATATATTACAATTTGCAGATGATGTCGTGTTGTACACCTCCCATCCTTCCCTAGACATTTTTAGGCGTCAACTTGAATTTACATTAGTAAAAAATGATTAGATTGTGTAAAAAATGATTATCATTCTCTAGGCTTATCTATATCAACCACAAAGACTGAAATTTGTTTTTTCTCAAAAAAACACCAAATTCCTCGAGGCACCTTCAAATTAGGTAAAATAGAATTTCCGATCAAAAATTGTGTTAAATATCTTGGGACGTATTTGGATCGTAAATTGTTATGGAAGGATCAAATTCATTCTATTATAAAGAAATCAGAAAATTCTATGAATCTCCTTAGAGCTTTTTGTAGAACCGGTTGGGGAGCTGACCCGAGTATTGCATTGCTATTCTATCGCTCAATGATTCGACCAATTTTCGACTATAGTTGTCATTTATATGGGTCTGCGTCAACAGGATATCTTGATAAAGTTGAAATCCAAAGGAATAAATGTTTGAAACTTTGTCTTGGTTCCTTAAAATCTACTCCTATTGCTATTATTGAAATTGAAGCTAAGGAACGACCAGTTACTCTACGCAGACAGTTCTGTACAGATAAGTTTGTAGCTAGAGCTATCTCAAAAAACCTCAGCTACTTAAGAACTATTCGTAACTTGAATAATATATTAGATTTAAGCCACAAATATTGGTGTACTAAAAAAACCCCCATATATGTTGAAAGCTACAGGAAATTGACAATGTATGAAGACCAAATGTACAAAAATAAAATACCTCCAATTTACACTAAACCTCCTGAAACTCTCTTTTCCAAGGTAATACAAACATATTACGTGGATTCAAACCTTCCAGGCAGTATTATCAGTAGTAATTGCACAAGAGCTCTGAAATTCTATATTAATTTCAGAGGTCGAGTGCAATTTGTTGCGATTATTTCATGAATAAAACTGTTCAAAACCAAAATTTTCAAAACCAAAAAGTGGAACCCCGATAAGTCGGCCCCCGATAACCCGGAAGTCCGGCTAACCCGGACCGATTTTCATCAGATAAACATTTTGATTTTCAATATTTTGTATTTTTCAATTTAATTGTGGCTTATTTCCCATCAAAATAGTTAATTATCAGACAAACCTTTCAACAATAAAAATGTATGTAATATAATATTTGAGAGATAATATGTATGTGTGTAATTTGAACTATACGATATTAAAAATGACTCATAGCACACGCCGCAGAAACAACAGCCACCTGTCTGTAGTACCTATTCCTTTTTATTTCAAACTGTCTTAGCATTGTTTAGGAAAGACTATTTAAAAAATTCTTTTATAAACAATGGTCTTTAGTTTTCACTGTTCTTAAATAACATTACATCGTTGTGACTGTATTGTGTGTCTTGTATTGTTCGCTTCCGTTTGCTTACGTTTGTGTTTGGTGTTTTTTTTTAGTAATTTTAATGAGTAGGTACTGTGCATATTTCAATTCTAACGGAGTTTATCTGTAAGTATACCGTATTTTATTAATTTTTAACATATTCTCCGGCTATCTCGGATTTTCGATAACCCGGATCGGTCGCGGTCCCGATTAATCCGAGTTATCGAGGTTCCACTGTACCATTAAACACACAGTTTTTTATAAATATTTGACGATTGACAGTCATCACTTTTATAATTTTTAAAACATTAATTGTCATTAATGTCACTGAATGTATTTTTTCGTAGCAACGAAGGGCATCTGACGTAATATACTTAACGACGGGAGATTATCAAAAATTATCGATTTAATTCAGACTTCTGTAGCTTTCTATTGGTCAGAATCTCCTATGAATGAAATAATCAACAAAATAATTAAAGACAGGTGATCTATGTTTCAATATATTTTTACTGACGGCTCCAAAATTCAAAATAAAACCGGATGTGCAATATATAACTGGAACTCTGAATACAAAGAATCATGCCGATTGCCCAATGAAGCTTCAATATATACTGCCGAATTATCAGCTTTATTACTTGCGTTAAAATATATAGCCTCTATTGGTATAGACAGTTATATCATTTTCACCGATTGTAGAAGCATTGTGGACAAACTCACTTCTATCCAATCGACAAAAAACCTAAACCACTTTGAGATAGAAATTAAGAGCCTATATTATGATATTACTTCCTCGTTCAGTTCAATTATTATTTGTTGGGTTAGAGGACATTCTGAAATATTAGGAAATGAAGAAGTCGACAAATTAGATAAATCTGCAGCATTAACCAAACGAAACATAAACAACATACTTCTACCCGTAACCGATATAGATAATATCAGTAAAAACAATTGCAAAAAAATTGGCAACGTTTGTACTACCAAAGTACAACGGGAATAAATTTTAGAAATTGCCAACCACTAATTCCCAATGAGAGATGGTTTAAAAATGAGTCCAATAGGTTATTTATAAAAACATTAAATAGAATAAGATCAAATCACGCACTAACCCCAGCATACAAACACAGCATAGGTATCAGTGATAACCCATATTGCGCCTGTGGTGGAATTGGAGATCTACAGCACCTCATATTGGAGTGTGGACAGTAGGGTGGGCCGAAACTGGACTTCAGAAAAAAAACGAATCAAACAGGAACGCAATACCCGTAAAAAGATGCGTATATGTGTAAAAAATACTTGTGATTTTTTGTTTTATTTTGAAAAAATGTCTTCAGCCCTCTACCAGCCCTTAAGTGACCTTGAAAAATAAATAAATAAATTAGGAACACAATACCGCTCAAAGTTTGTCTTTTACCGTGTATAAATCTTTTGTTTTTTTCTTATTATTTTAAAATGATTTTATCAGCCCTCTACCACCCTCTAACTAAAATAAAATCTCAATTTTCCAACTTTTTCCAAACACAAAATGTAAAATTAACTCCGTATAACTTTAAAGCATAAAAAGTATAATAATATAATATAAAAGTATTTAATACTGATGGTCTTGGTCGTGAAGCCTCGGATACAATCGAACAGTCCCGGCTGAGATGGATCGTCGAGAGTTATGGTACTTGTCGTCGCTTATCTTCTTAGTGCGAAATAAGCTTTCGGGTGAAACGCATGTTTATTGTTTATTTGTTGAAAGCCAAGACGAATAGATTGTGTTTGTTGTATTTGCGTGAATACCTAGCACGACCATAAATATGGCTGCTTTAAAATTAAATATTACAAGAAGTAAAGTAGAATGTCCAATTTTCGGTAACCCAGTCGACTTAAACTGTCATGTTTTACCAACGATAGAACATGTGCTTCGATGTTATTTGTTTATTCGTTATGAACTGAAGTTTACTAAATATTTTGGAAAGGAACCAAGTTTTAATGAAGTTTGTGAAGTGCTTGTGCCAAAAATCAAAAGTATATGGGAATCAGCGTCAATTCCAACCGTGTCAAAGGACCGCATCATGCAATTATTACGTAAATATCATAATAAATATTTAAACCTTATCAGATATCCAAAAAGCAAAAGAAATGTTCAATATGAGTTAAAGATTACCAGCTTCAAAGAGGAAACAAGGGATAAGTTGTTCGACATTGCTGCCTGTAAGTGTGATTTTTCTGCATGCAAGTGTGATAAATCAAGAAAAGTACCAAAGCAGGAACAGGAATTTCTTTTGGATCAACGGTCCACTAGAGATATGGCTATAGGAACTGTTGATCGTGAAACAACTAAAAAGTTGAATGTAAGGACGGAGAGACAAACAAAAGAAACAGAACGAGTACAAAAATTCAAATCTGAATTTCACAATATTTCTATGCCCAGCTGTTCTACTGAGGTCACTAGGTTATCAACAGACTCTGACAATTCTTCTTCATCTGAAGCCTCACCTAGTGTTGCAAATATTGATTTACCGTCGAAACCATCCTGTAGTCAAATGAGGATAAAGTTGCCCACATTAGGTACCATATGTGACAAATATGGAATTTCTGACAGGTCAGCAGCTGCTGTTGCCACAGCTGTATTAAAAGATGTGGGAATTATTTGCGATAGTGATACCTCAAAAGTAATCGATAAAAATAAAGTTAGAAGAGCTCGTCAAAAGAACAGAAATATCCTTAGTAATGAGTTTCAGTCTACAAATAAACCCATTAAGAGTATTTACTTTGATGGCAGGAAGGACAAAACCTTAGTGCAGGAAAAGAAAGGTGAGAGATATCATAAAAGAACTATTGCAGAAGAACATGTGTCATTGATAGAAGAACCGAATTCTGTTTATTTGGGGCACGTTACCCCATCTGCAGGCTCAGCCAAGTCAATTGGAAAGGCAATAATAGACTTTCTCATTTCAAATAACTTCTGTTTGGATAATTTAGTGGCGATTGGTTGTGACGGAACCATAGTGAATACTGGACATAAAAATGGAGTTATAACATATATCGAAAATGAACTTAAGCGACCTTTGCAATGGTTTGTGTGTGCCTTACATGCTAATGAGTTGCCATTGAGACATTTATTTCAACGTTTGGATGGAGCTACTACTGGACCTCGTCAATTCTCTGGAGTGATCGGGAAATTATTGGAAAAATGCGAACACCTTCCAATCGTAGATTTTGAAATAATTGAAAGTGATCTCCCAGAACTAACAATACCATCTAAAGAATTAAGCTCAGACCAGTCATATCTGTACGACATATGCCAAGCAATATCAAATGGCAACGTCTATGAAAATTTAGCAAATCGTAGCCCTGGAAAGTTAGCTCATTCCAGATGGCTGACAATGGCAAATAGAGTTCTCCGCCTCTACGTTGGAACCGAACATCCTACATCAAGATTGAAAGATCTTGTTCAATTTATAATTAAAGTCTATGCACCAATGTGGTTTTTTATAAAGCTTAATCCAAGTTGCACACAAGCCAGTTTGCATGTTTTCAAATCCATTACACTATCAAGATATTTAAGAGATGATCTTAAAAATATTATAGATGCAGTTATCCAACGAAACTCCTATTATATTCATCCGGAGAATCTTCTCTTATGTATGTTAACAGATAATCGTCAATGGGTACGAGAATTAGCTTTACGGAGAATTATTAAAGCCAGAAAAGAGAAAAAAGTCGGAATAAGGCAGTTTAAAATACCAGAAATAAACTTTAATGCTGCGGAGTATTTTGAGTTAATAAACTGGAGTGAATGTGAAGTAACGGCCCCACCAATGTTAGCTGACATACCAGATGATGAGCTGAAACAGTTAATTGATAGCTCTATAATTGCAGACTTTGACTTTCCAAAATATCCATGCCACACGCAAGCTGTGGAGAGATGTGTGAAATTGGTTTCGGAATCATCTTTGCTAGTTACAGGGCCAGAACGCAGAGACGGATTTATTCGATCTAAAATAAAATCAAAAGACTTTCTTGTAACTTACGATAACAAAGCACAATTTAAAATTGAATGAACGCATTTTTCTATTGATTTTTATTTCGCATTTTAGTGTGTTTAAAAATAGGATATTTATATTTTTGTTTGTTTTCGGTTTCCAATAAACTTTTAGTTCAGTTCAAATTTTGTTTTATTTCCCAACACCCTATAAAATGTGCAGTAGTTTCCCATATTTACACACAATTTTTCAGAAATAATTGTGAATTTATTATTTTTATTTTTGATTCAAGATCATTATCTGTTGGTAGAGGGTAGAATATCTTATTCTAAATGTATAAAAAAAATAACATGAACTCTTTGCATATAATTGAAACTTTTTACAGGTATTGCTAATTAAATTAAATAATTTTGATTTAGGGTTCACTTTAGGGGTGGTAGAGGGCTGAAGATGTTTTTTTAAAAATCCTAAAAAAAATACAGTGATTATACTTACCAAAAGGCATCTTTTTGGGGGTATTGTGTATTAAAACTAAACAAATAATTTTTTCGGCCCACCCTAGTGGACAGTACAGAAAAAATATTAAAATAATGTACGAAGAGTAAGTTGATCTAAATTGCCCTTTACCTCTTAATTTAAATGAAATTATTTTTTCAAATAATAAGCAGACGTTAAAATGCCTTTACAAATATGTAACGTCCTGTAAATTTAAATTTTAAATAGGCTTAGGTAATAAAATTAAAAATAATTGTAAACATATCACACAAAATTGAAAAATGTGTCCATGAATATTATAACACACTGTAAATTTAGATTATAAGTACGCTTAGATGATTAAATTAATTGTTATTGTAATACCATACAAAAAACAAATAGTCTGGCTAATTGGCTAAGCCAAAGCCATTATAAAATAAAAAAGGTATATTTTTAAAAATCCTTAAAAAGGGCTACATCACAGAACTAGTTTTCGATTGGATGACCAATCATCATCAGTGCTTACGTGATCTAACATGCTAACAACCAAAATACAATGTTATAAAAATATATGGGTAAAAACCCTTTAAAATTGATCCATCATGGAAACATAGATGAAATATGTGAACTTAAACATAAATGTTCAAAATATTATAATTATGTAATATGCTCTAGGTACCATCTGAGCTCTAAATTGACTTGTTCACATGTTGACTGTCTGATGGCAAGTAACTGTCTGGTGGCCCTTGCCATCAGACAGTCAACATGTGAACAAGTCAATTTAGAGCTCAGATGGTACCTACCTAGAGCATATTACATGGAATATTTTGAACATTCATGTTTAAGTTCACATATTTCATTTATGTTTCCATGGCGGATCAATTTTAAAGGGTTTTTACCCATATATTTTTATAATATTGTATTTTGGTGGTTAGCATGTTAGATCACGTAAGCACTGATGATGATTGGTCATCCAATCGAAAACTAGTTTTGTAATGTAGCCCTTTTTAGGGATTTTTAAAAATATACTTTTTATAAAGGATCTTAGTCGTTTTTTGTAATATATGGTATACAGTCAACTACAGGAAAACTTTTTCCTTGTGGAGTTTATTAAAAATTCTCCTTAAGAAATAAATTCCTTTAAAGATTCTATTAAAGTAACAAAAATATCCCGTTGAGTCTAAAAGAATTCTATTTATTTCGACGACTCAGCTACCTGTTTTGGCTAACTTGACTTATAGTTTTTGTTTGCAAATATTCAAAGTAATCCCTACGCAAAGAAGCTGCATAATCCGTTTAAAAGATGTACCGAAAAATATCCCGTTAGGTCAAGTAGCGTTCTGTCTGTTCCGACAACCCAGAAAACTCCAGCTAACGGTATTAATATATCTAAATATTTTTCTATAAAATGACATACTTGTCTTACCAATTCTATCTTTGTTTGATTGTTAGTAAGAACAAGATTCAACACGAAACAATCAACATTTAAGGAAAAGCTTTAGAGAAAAGTTTCAATAATATGAAAGCAGTTTTATACAATGGGAAACTGGGAAAAGAAATTAGAACTATAGTATTGAGATGCTACGTATTCTAAGTTCTTTTATGCAATAGAGTTGAAGTCTAAACAACTATAGATGCAACTGAAAAAAGGCTTGTCAGCTTTGAGGTAAATAGGGTGTTATTAAAGAATATGGAAAATGTCATGGACCCAACACGTAACAGACACGGAATCATTAAAAAAGATGAAAAAAGAAAAATAAATGCTCAACACTACGAAGGAATGAAAAAATGAGCTACTTTGATCACATACTAAGAAATGAAAAGTATGAGTTGATGCGATTGGTTATACAAGGGAAACTGGAAGAAAAAAGAGGACCAGGGAGACGACGCATTGAAAAATTTAAAGCAGTGTAGTGGATAAACAACTTTAGAACCATTCAGAACCGCTGCAGACAGTAAAATGGACCGTGATGTTCGCCAATGTTCTTAAAGGACGAGGCATAAGAACAAGGAGGGATGTCATCTAAAAGGATAAGGTTATGATATTATAGTCGAGGAAATGAAACATTTTGGCTCGCAATTTTTTCGTCCAGCATGGATTTACTTGAAATTTTCACAGAAGGTAGGAAATAGTCCAAGGATCATTTTCTATATCATGCTGCTGTACGCTAAAACCTTGGGGGTAGTTGCCACCCCATCTCGGGGGTGGGAATTTTTTATTACATTTTAACCATGTAAATCGATGTAAAAAGTAATTTTAAGAAAAAAATGTTCTTTGCATTTTCTTCGTAAAACTAATATTTTTCGAGTTATTCGTGGTTGAAAGTAACAGTTTTTCGACGGAAAAATCGACTTTTTTAGAGGGTTTTTTGAGAATAACTCGAAAAATATGAATTTAATCAAAAAAACTGGGGATATTAAAATTGTATCTTTTAGTAACACAAATGAAACTGTTTTTCTATAATATTTTTACGACCAATACAAACCGAGATACGGCATGTTAAAGGTTTAGTTAGCTTTTTTCGTCATAATATGCATAATTTGAAATAATCAAAGCCAAATAACGGGAAACCTTTGCATTTTTCCAGGAAAACTTGCATGATGTTTTTTCAAGCATACAATAAGATCTTTCAAAAAAAAATAATAAGAAGTTTCTAGCATAACAATTAAGCAACTTATTATATAAAAAAGTCGGTACCTATTTTTCTCTATGAAAAAAAAAAACAGTGAAATCAACCCCCTAACTACCCTTGCAACTAAAAATTGGTCTTCACCTATCTGTAATTCCTTTTATATTTATATTATCAATACACCCAAGAAGTTTGACCTGTTTAAAAGGCCTAATTTTAGAAAAATTGTAGTTTAAACAAAAATTTATTTTTTGCAATTTTGCATTTTTTATCATTTTCTTCAAAATATCTCCGAAAATAGAGCAGATACGAAAAAAATGATAGACTACTAAATTGTAGCTTTTTTAATAACAAAAATTTCTTTATGCATAGATTTTTCTATATAGAAAACATCTATTTACGAGCAAATATTCACTTATTCGAGCCCTTTAAACCCACCTCAATTAAAAATTAAGGGATCTTACGGAATTTATTTTACACAGTCTTATTACTCTTCAAAAATCCTACAAAAATATTATTGAAAAAACTTTTTATCTCCAAAAATGAAAGAGCTATGTTTGTAAAACTAATTTTTTTTTTTCGAAAATTTCGAATAGTGCCCTTATAGAGCATTTTTAATGTACCTATATAATACCACAGAGCCGGTTCGTATACAGGATGACTAAAAAACTATTTGTATGTTTATTTTTATACAGGGTGTCCCAAAAGTAGTGGAACGGTCGAATATTTCGCGAACTAAACATCGGATCAAAAAACTGAAAAATAGGTGTTCAATCATTTTCAAAAATCTATCCAATGACACCAAACACCAACCCCCACTACACCCCCTGGAGGTGGGGTGGAGGGTAACTTTAAAATCTCAAACGGAAACCCCTAGTTTTTCTTATAGATTTGGATTCGTTACGTAAAAGTAAGCATTTTTTATTCAAGACATTTTTTCGAACTGTGGATAGGTGGCGCTATTATTGAGAAAAACGATTTATCCTGATACCATAGGTAAATTATAGAAACGGTCTAATATCTCGAAAAATACAGTTCCAAATGAGAAACCAAAAAAAAGGTTTTTAATACTTTTCGAAAACCTATCGAATAACACTAAATATGACCCTCCAACCCACCCCCTGGATGTGGGGTGGGTTAGAGGGTCATTTCTGGTGTTAATCGATAGGTTTTCGAAAAATATTAAAAATTTGTTTTTTGGTTTCTTATTTGGAAGTATATTTCTCGAGATATTAGACCGTTTCTATAATTTACCTATGGTATCAGGATAAATGGTTTTTCCCAATTATAGCGCCATCTATCCACAGTTCGAAAAAATGTCTTGAATAAAAGTTGCTTACTTTTACGTAACGAATCCAAATCTGCAAGAAAAACTAGGGGTTTCCATTTGAGATTTTAAAGTTACCCCCCACCCCACCTCCAGGGGGTGTAGTGGGGGTTGGTGTTTGGTATCATTGGATAGATTTTTGAAAATGATTGAACACGTATTTTTCAGTTTTTCGATCCGATGTTTAGTTCGCGAAATATTCGACCGTTCCACTACTTTTGGGACACTCTATATATTTGTAAATTCGTATTTCTGTGTAAATAAATGTTTTTGTAATTCTTTAATTATACTTTTTTTCTGTATAGATCTATTAAATTGTCTACTTATAAAAATTGCAATGTTATTAAGGGTGGTTTTTAAGGGTTGAAATATTATGGTATTATATCCTAAAGCATAAAACAATCATTATTTAACCAGTAAAAACCAAATTTTACCTATATTAAAGTTTACAATATTTTTATATAATTTTTTACAATAAGGGTAGTTTACACCCCTAAAAATAATCAACGCCCTTGAGCATGATATAGAATATAAAGTACAGGGTAAGATGATCCTAACACCAAATTTTTATGTAAATTGATGCAAGCCGAAATTATTCTTTTAGGATAAGTAAACTTTTCATATATAGCTCCAACAAGGGTGGTTTTAAGGGTTGAAATATTGTGACATTATATCTTAAAGCACAAAACAATCATTATATAACTAATAAGAAGCAAATGTTGACAATATTAAAATTTAAAATGTTATTTTATAATTTTTTACAATTAGGGGTGATTTTCACCCTTAAAAACCAAAAGTGTACAACGGCTCGATATAGAAAATGAACTAGAGGGTGAAAGGAGCCTAATCCCAAATTTTTGTACAAATCGGTGCTGGACGAAAAAATTGCGAGGTTTTGCCATTTTTCCAGCTTTATTTCCTCGACTATTAGGTAAGAAAGGACGTAAATATAAATCATGTATCAGACTAATATGGGCACATACATCAAAAATACCAAGAACACATTGAGCGTCAGAAAATGGAGTCTTGAGATAAATTGATGAAAAAATATTATGAGACAGAATACTAAATAACCATATAAGATATGGCTGATAGTTGGCTGTCAACGTCACTGTAGCCTTAAGATTAGACGAGATCTGAGACTTGATATTAGAAGAAGAATACGAAACAACACGAGGAATTATAAAAAAAATATTAACACAATATCAAAATCAACTGTAGATTGTTAGAAATAAAAATAAAGACGTCAAACGGGCATGTTTTGATTGGGATAGAAATATATTTAGCCAACAATTGACGCAGACCTTTTCTGACCCAAAAGCTTGAAATATGTTTAATCCAATAACTTAGGGATAATTTCCCGTTCCGAATCGAATAAATAAAGTGAAAACTGAGGCGTTTATCTCGTTGGGATTTAAAGGTCTCCTAAAAGAGTTAATCAGTCACGGGATGCAGGATAACTCACGAAGCGGAAAGGAAGAAAAGGTGCCTTGTTGCCAACGCCGAGTTGAGTGTGTTGTTGAGAAATTTTTGCTCGGTGGAACGTTAAGGCTAACTAAACGACTCGTGTATTGGCAAATACAAAATTATTCGCGAACTTTGCAAGTATACGAGTTTGAAATTGCGATGGCAAGCAGGGCGCTCACACGACGTTTACAGTTTACAATTACGCGAGCGTAAACATTTGGCCTCATAACCGTGACAAGTGGTGTGATTACTAAATTAGACCAGTAGTGGAGTCACTGAAGGTTTTCACCTCCGATTTCGTTGAACCTTCATCGATTTTCATGAAAATTGGTATGTAGTTAGAAGATACTTCAAGGAACAAAGGTGACATGATGTTAACTTGCGCTTTTACCCTGGGGTGGTTACCACCCCTTCTCGAGGGTGAAATTTTTTTATTAAAAATAATACCAGAAATCGATAGAGGGGCAACTTCTAAGCAAAATTTGTTATATAAAGTTATTAACATAAATCAATACTTTTTGAGTTATTAAATATCAAAGATTTTATTTTTTCTTCAAAAAATGCATGTTTTAAAGCTGTTTTCACGTATTACTCAATAACTATAAGCTTTTGTAAAAAAGCTATTATTACCAAAATTAAAGATAATAAAAAATTTAATACACTTCCTACTTAAAGAACTAAACTAATGTTATTTTAAAGTGAGTTATGGGTAATTGAATGTATATTTTTTTCGACGAGTACTCAAATCTAAGTATTCAAACTTACATAACGGGAAAACTATGCATTTTATAGAATATACTTGTTAAGCACTTGTGAAAGTACTTTGGAATACCTATCAAATGAGCTTCAGTAGAAGTTAATAGCATCAAAATTAAGCAAGTTATGATGAAAATAAGAGAACCCTTTCGATTTTTTTAGGAAAAAGTTAAAAACTAAACATACGTCATTTCCGCAAAAATTAAAATTTGTAGTAATCCTCACAAGAATTTCTTTATGTTATCATAGTTAATTATTTCAACAAATTTGACCGGTTTAGAATGCATATTTTTAAAAAAAAAGTATAATTTAAAAAAATCAGAATTTTTAGAATTATCGTACTTTTCATTTTCTTTTGATAATAACTCCAAAAATACTCAATATACGTAAAAAATGATAAATAACTAAATTTTAGTTTTTTCTGTAACAAATACTTTACCTATTTTACTATTTTCGTAGAGTAAAAAATAACCGAGATAGAAACGTTTAAAATTTCAATTTTGCTGCGAGAACCATGTAACCGGGTCCATTTAACCTTTTATTTTTAAAAAAGTAAGAGGTATAAATGACTATTTTGACGTTTTTTAATAGCCCTTGGAATAAAATTTTAACCAGTTATTAGATGAACTTGCTACTTTAAAATTTAACGGAGTTATTTACAAAAAAACAATAACATTTTTTGGAAACATTTTTAAAAGATACATATTGAAACATTTTTGGTCCATAAACTTTAATGCTATCAATTTGTTCGAGCATTTATTTGATAGATATTTCAATTTCATCATTTTCCCGGTATTTAAGCTTGAATACTTAGATTTGGGTACTCGAGGAAAGAAATATACATTCAATTACCTATAACTCACTTTCAGTTAACATTGAAAGGTTTTTCTAGTAAGGAATTTATTTGATTTTTTATTAGCCTCAATTTTTGACAATAATAACTTTTTTGTAAAAACATAGTTTTTGAGTTATTTATAAAAAATCGATTAAAAACATGCATTTTTCTCACGAAAAATTAAAATCTTTGATCTTTAATAACTCAAAAACTTTATATAACAAATTTTACTTATAATTTGTCGCTCTATCGAATTGTGGGGTTATTTTTTATAAAATAATTTTCACCCCCGAGGAGGGGTGGCATCCACCCCCAGGGTAAAAGCGCAAGTTGGCACCATGTCACCTTTGTTCCTTGAGATATCCTCTAACCACTCACCAATTTTCGTGCAAATCGATGGAGGTTCAACGAAATCGGAGGTAATAGCTTATATTCACCTTCAGTGACTGCACTACAGTGCATTTAGGAAAAAATAAATCGATTTTTAAATAGAGCACCCAAAAACTTACAACTTTTTGCATTGTGTCTACAATGATGATGTCAGTTAAATAGAAAAATGGGTGGAAATACATAGTTGCATTTTAAAGTGAATAAAGTGCATCCAAAATGCATAACTATCTCAAAATAAGTGTATTAGGGCCAGATTTTATTAATCGGTGGTTTTTAGGGTCGCTGAGGACGAATACTTCAACAGAACTGACTACCGGAGCACCTTTTTCGAAGTTTTTTCGACCTTAAATTGTTGCAAACAGATTACTCAAGGGGTTTTTGTGGTGTTGCTGAAGACGAATACGCCATTAGAACCGATCACCGGTGCATTTGGTGCTTAAAAACCTTCCAAACTCCAGAAGTTAACATGCCTTGATAGTGACCTTGATCATCAAGTGCTCCGGGCTCGGTTCTGATGGCGAATTCGTGTTCAGCGACTTTAGTGTTGATAACCCTCTAACCTCCAGATGATGTACCTAAGAGTTAACTCTGGAAACCAAGTGCTCCGGGGATCGGTTCTGATGACGTAGTCCTGTTCAGCGACCCCAAAACCCCCCAACTAATGAAAGTTGATCCTTAATATTGTTATTTTTACATGTTTATGCCCTTTGGGATGCATTTTATGCACTTTAAAATGCATTTATACAATTTTTCCAAATTTTTAGTGATTTTAGTGCCAAATGCCCTCGTCCTTATAGATCGAGTCACTAGGGAATGCTCCAATAACGGACTTAACATAAATGCAACAAAGACAAAGTTACTTGTGGTTAGTAAACAAGACGTCGGCCCTATGCAACTAATTGTCAATGATGAATCAATAACAAAAGTTAACCATTTTAAATACCTAGGATGTTGGATAAATGAGACACTAAATCCGGATGAAGAAATTAAAACTCGCATAGAAATTGCAAGAGGAGCATTTATGAAACTTAGATCTATTCTGAGCAACTCTCAGCTGAACTTACAACTAAGAATCAAGTTCCTAAAATGTTATGTGTATCCTGTATTACTATATGGATGTGAAACCTGGATCATGAAGGTTAACATGATGAACAAATTAGAAGCCTTTGAGATGTGGTCGTATCGTAGAATGCTCAGAATATCTTGGGTTCAACGCATTTCAAACAGAGAAGTCTTAAACAGAGTAGGTCAAGGCGAAGATGACTTAATGAAGATGATAAAAAAGAGAAAACTTGAATATCTGGGGCATATAATGAGAGGTAGCAGATACAGGATGCTGCAGTTAATACTCAATGGAAAGATCGACGGAAAAAGAGGAATTGGTCGAAAGAAATATTCATGGCTCCGAAACCTTCGTCAATGGACTGGCTTATCAGCAGATCAATTGTTACATGCCGCACAAGATCGAGAACGATATCGGCAAATTGTTATGGAAGCTACCCACGCCTAAAAATTTGGGCACGGTACTTAAAGAAGAAGAGAAATAAAAGTCACAGTAAATACCGATTATTTATACATTTCGTTTGACCGCCTCTGCAAGTATAGTAAGTATGTACTTCGCAAGTGTGCGAAAAATCGTGATCCCTTTGACTCGGGTCATTTTTACCGACAACAGATGGAAAACCAACGAGGTAACGAGTGATAAATAATTGTACGAGTAAACCACTCACACGATATGGCAAGTATAAGCAAGTGACGATTATTCGAGTCGTTTGAGTTCGGCTTTAGAAATAAGTTTTAAAGGCATTGCGATGGAAATACAGTTATTAGCTGTTTGATTCTGAGTGAGTGATTTCGAGAGTTACTTTTCGTTATGCTATAAATGTCTCAAGATTACCTTAACTTTTAATGAGTGCTGTTTACAGGAAACTTCAGCTATATTGTGCCAGTCAGAGAAAACAGCGAAATTTTTCGTTTTGTTGTATAAATAATTCGCTTACGTTTATTACATATTAGCATTGAGGCTCACGCCAAGATACGATATAGCATGAATAGGTACAATATGACATTGATACAACGGAAACGAATTAACAAAGTTTTGAAGTTTTTAAATAAAGTTTTCAACAGGCAACTTTATATCTACCTATTATAAAATCGTATTTCTTCATGTACAAGTGTATCAGTATCATCAATTATTCAAGTACAGTTTGTCAAACCTAGGAACAAGTTTGAAAATCTCACCATCACCATGGACTGTTGTGGCGATTGTAAGATTTTCAAACTTGTTCCTAGGTTTGACAAACTGTACATAGGGAGATACATCAGATAAAAAACTTCTATCTAAAGAATTAAGTAGCAGTTGAAAAATCCTGTGTTTAACAAACATTACTCCAGAAAACTCATGTTACTTCATAGTCCATTCTTTCACGGTAAAATATAGTAAAACCTACCAAAAATTGAAAACTGCACATTTGAGCCTCATTTAAATCTTAATTATGTTTAAATATGTTATATAAAGATTTCTTTATTAGATAAGAATGCATTTTATAATATCTAATTATTTTTCAATCCCTTAAACCGCCCTTTACATCAAAATTTGCAAGAAAAATTATACAGGGTGTCCCGAAAAGATTGGTCATAAATTATACCACAGATTCTGGGTTCAAAAATAGGTTGAATAAACTTTGCTTACCTTAGTACAAATTTGCACATAAAAAAGTTACAGCCCTTTGAAGTTACAAAATGAAAATATTTTTTTTCCAATATATCGAAAACTATTAGAGATTTTTAACTGAAAATAGACATGTGGCATTCTTATGGTAGGAACAGGAGCATTTTGAAAAAAAAATTATAGTGAAATTTATGCACCCCATAAAAATTTTATGGGGGTTCTGTTTCCTTAAACCCCCCTAAACTTTTGTGTATGTTCCTTGTGTATGTTAAATTAATATTGTACTACTATTAGTTAAACAAAATTTTTTTAAAACGTTTTTGCCTCTTAGTACTTTCTCGAAAAGCCAGTTTTATCAAGATATTTTGAATATTTGTCAAATCCACCATATATTTATATTTATATGGTTAAGTACGATTAATTATAGATACCTGGTAATAATATAAAAAATTTATAATTTATATTTTTATAATATGAAAAAATACTAAAAGGCAAAAAAGTTTTAAAAACACTGTGTTCAACTAATGGTACCGCATTAAAAGTTTAATTGGAACGTACACAAACATTTGGGGGCCTTAAAAGAACGAAACCCCCATAAAATGTTTATGTTAACATATTAAAAAAGAAGCCGCATCTCGATAAAAACTGGCTTATCAAAAAAATACTAAGTGGCAAAAAAGTTTTAAAAATATTGTGTTTAACTAATGGTACTACAATAATAATTCAATTGGAATGTACACAAAAGTTTGGGGGAGTTTGAGGGAAAAACCCCCATAAAATTTTTATGGGGTGTACAAATTTCACTATTGTTTTTTTTTAAGATGATCCTGCCATAAGAATGCCACGTGTCCATTTTCAATAAAAAATCTCTAAGAGTTTTCGATATATGAAAAAAAATCGATTTTGATTTTGTAACTTCAAAGGGCTGTAACTTTTTTGTGTGCACTATTGTATATAGGTAAGTGAGGTCAATCAACCTATTTTTGACCCCAGAATCTGTAGTATAATTTATGACCAATCTTTTCGGGACACCCTGTATGTTAATGCATTTTATTGTGAATTAAAATCAATGTAGTAGTCATAGTTTTATTTCTCAACTATTTATAATTTTCAACCATTATAAACCTACTGAAATTTATAAAAAAAATTTCGATGCTTCAAACTTTATGGTAGATTAATTTTTTTTGCTATTTACAAATTGATTTTGGGATAAAATACATTTATTCGACCCCTAAAAAGCACCCTTTATAGAGTATTATATAAAATAGTTACCTATTTTCTTATAATTATTTCAAATTGAACAATGTTGTGAGTGCAATCATTCAAAATCTCCTCATTATTGTTAATATTATTTCTTAAATATTTGCTTGTTTCAACCCTTAAGGCAAGGGTATAGCCGCCTGTCAAAATATTCAATGTGTTTTAAATTAATGAATTCATTCTTTTTTTTTAAATACGTGTTCAATATTTTTCAAAAATCTATCAAATGACACCAAACACGGCCCCCCACGGAGGTGGGGGTACTTTAAAATCTTAAATAGGAGCACCCATTTTTTATTTCAGATTTGGATTCCGTAAGTAAAAATAAGCAAATTTTATTCGAAAAATGTTTTTCGAATTATGGATAGATGGCGCTATAATCGGAAAGAACGATTTTTGGAAATGAAAAATTAAATTAAAAAATGGAAAGTCCCCACTAAAATGGAAAACTTAACTCATTTTTTTTTTTTTGGTTTAGGGCCTAATCTTCACAACCCAATAGGTTCCCATCACGCTTTACTAACTGCAAATTTAGCATCCCCTACTATAAATCCTATAAAGCGTTAACAAATTACTAATCTGTAGTTTTAAATAGGTGATACTCATTAGTCTCTTCTATTATTATTTTCATCCTTAGCAGCGAATGTTCAACGGTAATCGTATTTGTTTAAAATCATTCGTGTTACCAAGAATTTTCTTTTACTCCGTTAATTGATTCGTTAGTGTAATTAGGTCACAAAAATTCACGTCCTTTTTTCATTGTACGTGCCAATAGTTTACAATTTTATGCTAGGACGGCATTATATTATCTTGTTTTGTACTCGAGCTTTTCGTTTGTTTTAATATACCCAGTGACATTAGATGTGTTATATCCAGAAGAAATAATTTCTTGAACTTAATTTTTTGGCAACAGAAGCAATATTTAAAGCAGGTTATGATATCAAAGTTATATCTTTTATACTTTTTGTAAAAATAAAGTTTTATCTATAATTTTTTTTGTGAAGAGACCGATTTATGAAAACTGACTGGTATAGAAATTTTTAGTCATCAGTCTAATTGTGTTACGTTGGGATGTCCACGACTTACTTTACGCAAAGATTCCTAGGTTCGCAAATAAATTATAGAAAATAACTTTCGATTACAGAAAATTACCCTTATTAAAAAACCGCATGTGTTGCTTAAAAAAGTTTTTATTTCAATCTTATCCGATGGACGTAAGAATATCGACTGTCTTTAAAAATATATACATATCTACACAATCCTTAAAACCGTAATTATTAATTACACCTAATATGTTCCCTACATTATTATCTTAAAAGGTTTTAATTTTAAGTGTGCTAGCAAGCCCATCATCCCTTATGTCACCACAGAGCGACGAAAAACATATGGCACGCCGTAGGTATTTGTTAAATCAGAGATATTTTTTAAACACGGACACTGCCATATGTAGAAATATGTTTATTGACTCGACGCATTGTATTCAATGTAAGAAAATGCCTCGAGTTCGAAGACACCACCATGTTAGCAATTATAACTTGGTTAGAATTGTTGCCTATAGAGATATGGGTTTGTGGACAAACGACGGTAAAGGAACACGAAGAAGACCAACTGGTCAACCGATGCTCACCTCATAGCTTTAGACTACTGCCTCTGCGAGACCGTTTTGCTACTAGGCGTCAAATCGCTGACCAATGGTTTGGAGTAGAAGGTAGACCTGTTACTATGCGTACCCTATACTGTCGCATTCGAGCCTTTGCACTGGTTTCATCCGCCCACGACTAATGCTTCCTTTGTCTGCGAACCACTGTCGGATCAACGTTTGAATTGGTGCAGATAATGGCAGCATTGAGTGGCAGAATGGCATAATGTAGCATCCAGCAATGAATCAAGATTTTGTTTAGGAATTCATGATGGTCGTAGGATGGTAAGACGCCGTCGTGGAGAGGGACGAGATATCGGTTTTGCTGTTTAGAAGCATGTACACAGGACCAATCACAGCCGATCATCACCACTTGTGTTTATTCGAGGCAGTACAACAGCTCCGTGTTTGTTGGTGACATTTCACAAACCACCTTAATGCCTTATCTAGACGGCGCTCTTTTTCAGCAAGACAACGCACGTCTCCATATTGCTCGGCTTTCTCCAACAAGCTGGCGTTAATTTTTTACCGTGGTCACCCTGCTCACCGGATTTAAATCCTATCGAAATGTGCGGTATATAATAGGAAGGAGACTATCCCCTTTGCACCATACTCCACAGACTCTGGCACAATTAATCCGTAGAGTACAGCTGCTTGGAACGAGGTGCCACAAACAGACATCGATCATCTCATTTTGTCAATGCCTAAACGTATACAAGAGTGTATTCAGCTGTAAATCTAATGTATCCTTTTTGATGTAAATCTACCCTGTTGCCAAACAAATTAAGTTTAAGAAATTATTTCTTCTGGGTGTAACACTTCTAATCTCACTGACTATATTAAGAAAATAAAACCTCCAGTTTGGTTCAATTTTACAACTTATACACCAATGCGTGTATTTTATGACAGATGTAGCAAAATAAGTCGTTTAGATGTGTTATCTATATGTTTATTCTTTCATAACCCGACGCATAAATCCAGAATTTATCTACCGTTATCTGACATTGTCAATCAATATTATAGTTGTCCCAAATGTTGTTTATTAATTAAAATCTGATGATATATTGCAGTAATAGATAATCAACACTAATATGCACATTACCTTAATGTAATTAGCCAATGATGGAATTCATCAAGTTCATATGAAGGGTAAAAGAGCTAACCGATATTAAAAACAACAGTTGTTTACAAAATAATTTCAAAAATAATACACTAATGTTTGCTTAACTCATAACAGATTATGTTGTCATTTTTTTCTTCCCTAGATCCATTTTTCCCATTAGATCTCCGTTATTAATGAAGCTGAAGCTTGTTATATTTGCTGCCCATTTTTATTTCCTACAGCCGGTCTAGAATTTTTGTACGCTGTAGAAGTTTATACACGTCTTTTGCTCGCTGTTCCCTAAATATATGTGAGTCTGCTCTTGCAAATATAGTTTTTGTCTAAGATAACATAACTCTCCACTTGGAAAACAATTCAGTTTCTCCCCAAGGCAAAGCTTTCGTTAAGTTTTGGATTTTTATTACTACCCCTGTCCCCACACATATTATTCCTTGTACTGGCATATTATTCCTTGCCATGTGGGTCCTAGTACTCCTTGTTTCTCCATACGTTCATGTCTGGAATAAACACTGTATGAATTCTTAAAATTGTATCTTTTTGCCATTTAATCCGATTCCATATTAAAGATGTTCTTCGTCACATTCCTAAGTTTCAGTGATTGTTTTATTCTATAGGCTCCCAATCATACCTCTACTTTCTACTTGTATTATCAAATGCAAGGCAGTCAGCAGGCCTAGTAGTGCCTCCATAGCTGCTGTTGTAGTAGGTACGCATGGCAACAGTTACACGCATAGCACGTCGTTACACCTTACTGAGTTTATCTTTTACAGCTGTTCGAAGTATTTTAGTCGTTTACATAGTCACTGAATAAATTAGTAATAACTATCTAAGAGAGCTGACAAATGATAGCACAACTGAGTATTCCCTCTGGAGAGCCACTAAGAAATTAAAACGACCGATAATGCAAAATTCTCCACTAAGAAATACAGATGGAAGTTGGGCAAAAAGCAATTTAGAGAAGGCTAATAAATTTGCTGAATATCTCGAGGAAACATTCCAACCAAATGAAGGTGATAACACACTACAATGGGAAAATGTCACACAGGAAGAAGGTGAAATTAAACTAGTAACTCCAAAAGAAGTGGTCGACGAAATTAAATCAAACATCAATCCCAGGAAAGCACCTGGGTTTGACTTAATTACTGGGGAAATCTTAAAACCACTTCCTAGAAAAGCCATAGTAAAACTGACATATCTTATAAATGCCTCGTTCAGATTAAGATATATTGAACCAAATACAGTATCATCGTACAGACCGATTTCATTACTACCCGTAATTTCAAAGCTGTACGAGAAGCTTTTGCTGAAAAGGTTGAAACCTCTTATAGATGCTAAGGCTCTAATTCCATCACACCAGTTTGGGTTTCGAGAAAGTCATTCAACTATCGACCAAGACCATAGAATAACAGATTTAATAGAGAGGTCGCTGGAAAGAAAGAAAGTTTGCTCCGCTGTCTTCCTCGACGTGGCGCAAGCTTTTGTTAAGGTATGGCACGAAGGACTTAAATACAAATTAAGCAGGATTTTGACAAGACAATACACATAATTATTGGAATCTTATCTATCAGAGAGAGTTTTTAGGGTTAAACAAGAAGAAGCCTACTCGGAACTAAAGGAAATCAATGCAGGTGTACCACAAGGTAGTGTGATAGGACCGGTCCTATACCTATTATACACTAGTGACATCCCTGAAGTAGATCATAACACAATAGCTACCTTTGCTAATGATACTGCCGTTTTAGCCGTAGGTGAAGACCATGAAGAACCAGCAAGAAAACTACAAATCTCTGTTGACAGACTTAACAAGTGGACTAAACGCTGGCGAATTAAATTAAACAAAATGAAGTCAGTACATATAAATTTTACAAACAAGAAAAAACAATACATTCCTGTTAACGTAAATAATACCCAGATACCATATGCCGATACCGCAAAATATTTGGGTAAAGTCCTTTTACCCTATGACGGCCGATATGCAATTAAGAGATGATCAGTGGGTCTCAAACAGTGGGGCGTTAATATTTAATTCCGATCGCTTGAAAAGTAAAAATATTTAATTTCCTGTATTTTATATTCAGTAAGAATATTGGATTTTACTCTATCAAATGCAAATAAAATGAATATAATATATGTATATACAGGGCGTGTTAAAAGAAGTGGGACGGAATATTTCGAATACTCGAAATTATATACTCGAATAATATGGTTTAGTAAAGGCATACCTTTGATTATTGGCTAAACCTACTTTATACGATACGTCACAAGAAATTAAAAAAATTAACATGTAAATTCACTGTTTAAATAAAATACAGTGCGCTGGAATAAGTGTTACCCCCCCCCCTCCTTAATAACCCATTTATTTTTAGCACATAAGCAAAACACTCGGATAGGTCGATTTTTAAAATAATCAAAGTATATTATAACGTCAATGTTTCGAACTTTACTCGATCCCTCTTCAGGTGACAGGCAAAACTTTGATTTTTTTTTAATGGGAAAGTACATCATGTGATAGCTCGTTTTAAAGTGTTTGAAATACTGATTACAAAAATGTATGATACTTTTGATCCAATTGTTTTTAAACGCATTGATTTTTCTCGAATCCTGAGAAAACTGATAAGTATTTTTGAAAAATTTAAACGGAAAATAAAAGATTACATTATTACCGAGGGCTGAAAGACCCTTAGAATAAACAAAAATTTCTTTTGAATGATCATTTGAAATAAAAATTCTGACTAAATTTTCTTTTTGTTTTCACTCCTGTGACTTATTAAAATAATCATTATAGAAGTTCTCGGAACTTTTAACCCTCGATAATATTGTAATTTCATTCTGCGTTTAAATTTTTCAAAAATACTTATTAGTTTTCTCAGGATTCGAAAAAAATTAATACATTTCACAATTTTTCGACCGAAATTTTGCGCCTACGATGTCAAAAAGGATTAAAGTATTATACATTTTTGTAATAAGTCTTTCAAAAGCTTTAAAATGAGGTGCCACATGATGTACTTTCACATTTAAAAAAATTAAAGTTATCACTGTCACCTGAAGAGGGACCACGTATAATTCGAAACATTGATGCTATAATATACTATGATTTTTTTTAAATTCGACCTGTCCGAGCGTTTTGCTTATGTGCAAAAAATTAATAAGTTATTAAGGGGGGTAACACTTATTCCAGCGCACTGTATATTCCCTACTATTGCAATAAAATATTAAAACCAATAAAAGAAAACTTGTTGAGTAGTGCTGATTGACATACCAGACCAGTAAAATGTTATTCATACAGATAATGTAAAATATATCGCTGCTTATCTGGTCCGATAGTAAAAAAGTTATCAGCATTTAATTGCGAAGCGGTCTTCTTAGGTGGAAAATACATTATTACACTAGACGTTAGGCTACGCTGGAGGGCCCATGTTAAAAAGAAACGAGAATAGCTTAACATGAGGTATAAAAAAATGTATTGTTTATTGGGAAGACAATCCACTCTCTCGATCTACAATAAAATACTTTTGTATAAACAGATTATAAAACCTATATGGACATATGGCATCCAGCTATGGGGCTGCGCTAGTAATACTAATTTAAACATCATTCAACGATTCCAAAACAAAGTACTAAGGAATATTGTCAACGCTCCATGGTACTATAGGAACCGTGACCTCGATAGGGACCTAAACATGGATACTGTTAACAAGACGATAGAAAAATTTGCCAAGAGTCACGAACAACGACTTCTTCAACACGTCAATGTTGAGGCCTTCCAGCTCCTCGACAACACGGATCTAGCTAGAAAACTCAAGAGGAAGAAACCTTTCGAGTTAGTTAAGTGAAAAATAGTGCACGGTGCAAGTGATGTACAAGTTAAAATTTGTGCAATATATTAACAGAACCTAAGGGGTACTATTGGGTTTGTCCTTAGTCTTAAATTTTTAGTAGTAATTTAGGTTAGAAATAAGTTGCTCATTGATCACATTATTTGATCAGATTGTAATGTCCTTAAGCATCTTATTGGTGTTTAATAAATAAAAAAAAACATAGTCACTGGATAGATAATTGATGTTTTGATCACCTTGGTGTACACCCAATTCACCTGGTCCGGTTTCAATGCCCAATTCTTTCCATACATGCGTCTGAAACTCAAGGGTTGTCAGTGCACCACTTGTTATTTTTTTTCTAATTGCTGGTTCCAGGCAAATTCGAGAATAGATAACCGCGAGATACTTTACCTCCCTCTTTAATTGAATTTATTGTTCCTGTAGCTTTAGAGGACCTAATACCTCTAATTTCCGTCTGCGTGTGAAAGAAACTATAGTGGATTTGTGGGGGCTTATAGATTTAGGCCTATAAGTCCATTGTCTCACTCTCGGGCCTCGTTCGTACGATCCCTGACTACCTATCGCTCTTTCCTTACGGGATAATTTCCAAATCATCCGCATATCCAATCAAAAGGCCTAGCCGGGTAAGATGATGAAAACTGCCCCCAACTCGATTCGAATTCCATATAGGTCACTTTTTAGCATATATAGTGAAACTAACTTTCTAAAAATTTTAGCCCCCTAGGTGATCATGTGACCCACCTAGAGCCTAATTAGGGTTTTTATGTTTTTATTTGTTATCTCAGCTGCATCGAGAACTAGCGAAAACCTTTAAATAAAAAAGTTGTAAGATTTAAAAAGTTCTGTCCGAAATTTTTTTTTAATTTTTGGCCGGAAATTTAAATTTTAGAACGACTTTAAAATTTTAAATGAGTATAAAAAAATAACTAAGACATTCGTTTTCACGAAAAAAAATATATAACGTGTATTTGCATAATATTTCGCCCTGAATTTTTTTAAATTTTTAAAATTGGTGAAATGCACCTTTAAAAATAAAAAATTGCATTTTTTCGGTTTTTTTTTTCGTTTTTTGATACAATTTTATACATGTTTTTCAAAAAAGGTAACACCGTCACTAGAATAGGTAAAAAACTGAAAAATAATTGGGGTTTGCTAAATAAAAATTTGTTGTAACGCCATCCATTTTCAAGATACAGGGCGTTGAAGAAAATAAAATTTTACACATTTTTTACGATTTTGCCGAAACTACTGGCAACATTGTAATACAATTTTGCGAGTTTTAAGAGGTAGTTGTTGTGCAATTTTTGACATATAAGAATTTTATAAAAAGGCTTGAAAATTGTAGAAGCCTCGGAGGGGTAACCAGAGATGGTTCCCATTGTTTTCATTCTGATGGGATGTAGAATAGCATTATGTTGTTTTATATGCCACTAGAGTGAAAACTTAGTCTTTTTGCTAGCAGTTGCCGCTAGGGCATCTATGCCATTTCGTTCGTTGCACTCCGGGACTGGACGCTGGGGTTTTGGTTGGATCAGGGAGAGCAGCATATGTGTCTCCTGATGAGAGACTAATAAGTTTCGAAACCGGTAGAGGTGCTTGCTGCACTATCTGATTGGACTAGAATATGGTTCGGCTGTATTTTCGTTTTGCAACGAAATTGAAAATGGTTATTCATTTTTGATTTACATTCACTCTGATTGGATTACGAAGGGAACCATCCTCGTTGGAACTTTACCGCGCTGAGCAGATGGGACGTGAATTGTAAATTGTAGAATTCCCTCATCTTCCTTAGTCTCAGCATCCGTATGGCTTGCAAATTGTAGAAGCCTCGGAGGTGTAACCAGATAAGGTTCCCATTGTTTTCATTCTGATGGGATGTAGAATAGCATTATGTTGTTTTATATGCCACTAGAGTGAAAACTTAGTCTTTTTGCTAGCAGTTGCCGCTAGGGCATCTATGCCATTTCGTTCGTTGCAATCCGGGATGAACGCTGGATTTTGTTTTGGTTGGATCGGGGAGAGCAGCATATGTGCCTCCTGATGAGAGACTAATAAGTTTCGAAACCGGTAGAGGTGCTTGCTGCACTCTCTGATTGGACTAGAATATGGCTCGGCTGTATTTTCGTTTTTCAACGAAATTGAAACGTTTTTTTATCGCAAATTGAACGAGGAATTTAAAAATGATTGTTAATTTGAAATATGTCAGTGGCGTACTATCTTTTTTTCTTTGAAAATTTCAGATTATTACCCCTATGCGCGCCAATGATGAATATCAAATCCTTAATTGTATGTCAAAACATGCACAATAACTACCTCTTAAAACTCGCCAATTTTTATTACAATGTTGCCAGTAGTTTCGGCAAAATCGTAAAAAATGTGTTTAAATTTGTTTTTTTCTACGCCCTGTATCTTGAAAATGGATGGCGGTACAAAAAATTTTTATTAAGCAAACCCCAATTATTTTTCAGTTTTTTACCTATTCTAGTGACGGTGTTACCTTTTTTGAAAAATATGTATAAAATTGTATCAAAAAACGAAAAAAAAAACCGAAAAAATGTGGTTTTTATTTTTAAAGGAGCGTTTCACCAATTTTAAAAATTTGAAAAATTTCAGGGTGAAGCATTATGCAAAAATACACGGTATATATTTTTTTCGTGAACACGAATGTCTTAGTTATTTTTTTATAATCATTTAAAATTTTAAATCGTTCTAAAATTTAAATTTCCCGCCAAAAATTAAAAAAAAATTCGGACAGAACTTTTTAAAGCTTACAACTTTTTTATTTAAAGTTTTTCTCTAGTTCTCGATGCGGCTGAGATAAAAAATAAAAACCTAAAAACCCTAATTAGGGCTAAAAATTTCAGAAAGTGAATTTCACTACATATGCTAAACGGTGACCTATATGGAATTCGAATCGAGTTGGGGGCAGTTTTCATCATCTTAATGTTGTTCTGAAGGTATTTTCTTGTGGCATTTTTATAATAAATTACTTTTAATGGGAAATAAGCCACAATTTTACCAAAAAAATGATTTTACTCACAATCGGTTAGTAATTTATGAATTTCTAACCTTTGAAGTAATCAGGAAGCGACTTATTACTTACTTTACTTTCCCAGCTAGCCGGGAAAGTACTTTTCGATTAAAAGATGGTTTAGAAAGAATAGAATCCACTCAACATTTATTTAATTAAGAAACAATAACAACAATAACAAAAAGAAAACTATTTGAAATTATAAATATTAATATTTACATTGGAATTATGATTACTATTAACGGTTAAAGTAAGACCGTGTTGCTCAAAATTATGAGTTTCAGAAATAGATGATGACGCAGACGTTTCTGGATTTTCTACATGAGATAACATATTAGCAATTTTTATTTGTCCATGTAATGAATTCTCCACATATCCCTCTGCTACGGTGTTGGTTTTCCAACCCCCCAACTTTTTCAACTGTAGGATGTCTCCACCTGTATTTGCTAATCATGTTGCTGAAGTACGTCTAAAACAATGTCCTGTAAACCTGTTAACATTTTTATATCCATATTTTTATAACATTGTTATATTTCTGGTGGCGTACATTCAAATTCACTATCAGACATTTTTGTAAAATAAACACAATTTGATTATATATTGTTGTGATCTGCTTCTTATTAATTTTATATTGATTATTATTTATTTAATTAATCATTTAATTGTCGCAAATCATATATCAAAATTGAATAAAAAATCTCAGGGTGCCTTTTAATATATATAAAAAAAAAACCAAATTATCTTACGTTATATTTATCTTCTCTCGTGGGTTCAGTATCTCTGAGTTGATCCTAATCGGGATAAAATAGGGAAAAGAAATAAAGCAAACTATTAAAATAAAAATACAGAATTGTCTTTTATTTATCAAATTAATACTCTGAAAACTATCGAATCTAAAAAACCTGTGGACACAGATGTCCGAATGAAATTTATACCACTTAAAATTATTATCTTTACAAAAAAACATTTATCGGTTTGTTCCCGATGACTTTCGTAAAACAAACTAAACCAAACAAAATTATGTCTTCGCAAGGTTACCTATATTTACTATTTATATTTTGAAATATTGGAACTTTAATTCATATGCTTTTTTACTCAAAAATTTATTTCCCGAACATAAAAATCTCTTTCACATAAATTGACTGACCTTTTGCTTCCCGCACTCGGATGTCTTCTCGTGACCCCAAACAGCTCTCCCTCGTTGATTATGTTAAAGGCTACTCATCAAAGCCTCTCTCCGTTGTCCAGCTTCAAAACTGTCAGCATACCAGCACTAATTCTCCAACAAACCGTGTTTCTTTGACACGTTCTCGATTCAACAAAACTCCAAAAATTCTCTGCTCTCCTTCTCACAATACTACAGAATCAAAGAGGTATTTCGTCTCGATTTGATCTGTCTCTCGTTCCACTTTTCAACACTATTCTCCACTATCAACCAGCCACTGATATATGCTAACTATCTACTCCACTTAACACGTCGAAACCGCTCTTTCTCGCTGCAAACAACATAATGAATTGTTTTTCACTCTCTCTCAATCATCCAATCCATCTTTTCCCCTTCCACATTCCAAGAATCAGAACATTGATTTTTCCATTTGACAAACAACAGTCACCCTCAAATTTGTTCCGACAATCCTAATTACTTTCGGAGAAACTCTCCCACATATACTCGTATTGAAATGAAGATATTAAAATTCCAACTTTCTTTTCAATTATCACTTTCGAGAAATTATACAGTAAACAATTTTTTTTCCATTTTAAATCTAAATACATAGTTCTTTTCACTTTAATTATTCACGAAAGTCTTTAATGGTTCCTCGGAAAGCTCGTTAAAAGAGAAATCTATTTACATTCACTAAATTCTAATAAATTTTAAAACAGCTCAATATACAGGGTGTATCAAATTTATGTGCCCGCGTTATTTAAAAAAAAATTTAATTTAATTTTCATTTTGCTTTTGATTGATAAATTGAAAACACAATAATATGTACAATTAATGGCGTGGTGTATCGCCTAAATGCCAGATTCAACAAACTTGTTTTGTTACCTAGCAACGATCTCACAGGTTACTTAAAATAATTCATCTTATCACATAATGAAAATGGATACAGATATTTGAAACGAAATTATTATTGGTAGATTGTGAGTATTAGAAATCCATAAACTACTAACCGATTGTGAGTAAAATAGTATACAAACCTCGCGGGAACTCATTCTAGCCTCGCGTCTGTAGTTTACCGAGGTGCGAAGCACCTCGGTAAACTACCTTGCCGCTCGGCTAAAATAGAGTACTTTCCCGCTAGGTATGTAATATACTATTATTAACGTTTCGAAGCCCAAATCGGGTTTCGTTGTCAAAATACAAAATACTAATTTGGGCTTCGAAACGTTAATAAAATCATTTTTTTGGTAAAATTGTGGCTTATTTCCCATTAAAAGTAATTTTTCATCATCTTACCCAGCTAGGCCCTTTTTTATGACTATTTCCCTTTAAAGTCCCTATTAGTCCGTCTATCACCAGATTCCACAGCAGTGGGGACAGAACTCTCCCCTGTGCGTAACCTCTGTGGACTCGGACCAACACGGTGTCTCTCCAAGGATGGTGGTATTTATAACTCTACTACTGATAAAATAAGTTTGTAAAGCTTTGTATGTAAAGCTTTTTGATGAGGTAATTACAAAAAAATTTCTATATGATTTTACATCCAATGCCAAACATAATTGGTAGGGGAGCCCAAGCGAGGATTTTTGCAGTTACTCGAGCGCGTCAGATTATCACATGAGAAGAAACCTTGTACCCTGTAAATGTACCCCTACCATATATTGGATCTTAATACAGTGGAATTCGTTAAGGGGGGTCCGAAAAAAATCTATCCTTAGAAAAACTCGAAATCGTCAGATTAAGATAACGTAAGTTAACTACATGCAGAAGCCATAGGCGCCCATACAACTGGGCAAGGGGCTGTGGCTCCCCTATTTTTTCGGGTGCTTTAAACTATATATTGTCCAAATTATACAAGATATAATGTGCAACATCTTCACGTCTATTTATTTATTAAGCGCAACAGGCCTTGTAGGCCTAGGGCTAAAATGTTTACATTTCTGATTACATAAATAATAAATAACTTAATATAACTTATATAACTTATAAATTTTATTTTTCGACTTTTGTTAAAAGCCCGTTGCAATTATTTCTCTTCTTTTCTCTTCTTTTCTCTTCTTGTCGTTTTCGCCTGTCGTAGTACCGTCACTTTCTATTCGAAATAGATCTTCGTATTTTTTATTTCTCTGCTCATTACAAATAGTCCGTTTCACAGCGATAAAGGTGTCGTTCGAATTGACTCCTCAGAAACTTGACCATTCTCAGTGTAACGTCTTACTTTTTTTTATTTATGTTAAAATTATATTGAGCATCTTCACGTCTGGTCGCCCCTAAGAATTTTTATATGGGCGCCTATGTGCAGAACAGTGAATGTTTAAAAAATCTGACGGTTTGAGCGGGTCGTAAGGAAATGGGTGAGTCACAAGGTTTCACAAGAAAAAAGCAAATATTTCGAGAAATCAATGTCAGATCGAAAAACTAAGAAATACTTATTCAATATTTTTCAAAAATCTGTCGAATGATACCAAACACGACCCTTCACGGAGAGGGGTGGGAGGTAAGTTTAAAATTTTAAATAGGAACTCCGCGATATGAACATCACATCGAAAAACTGTAAAACGCATATATTTTAAATTTTTGAAAAATCTATCGAATGACACCAAACACGCAAGTGGGGTGGGTGCTTACTGTAAAATCTTAAATAGGAGCCCTTATTGCAGATTTGGATTCCTTACGTAAAAATACGTAACTTTTATTCGAGACAATTTTTCGAATTATGGATAGATGGCGCTATAATCGAAAATAACGATTGTTGGAAATAAAAAATTATATTAAAAAATGTAAAGTCCCCACTGCAATGGAAAACTTTACTTAATTTTTTTGGTTTTAGGACCTAAACTTCACAACCCAATAGGTTCCCATAACGCTCGAGTCACTGCAAATTTAGCATACTTTCCTCCCCTACTATATATTCCTTACGATATAATTATTTGCTGGTATAATTTAACTTTTAAAAATGTAAAGAACGTAAATCTTTTCAAAAACCCTTTAACAAGCGGTAAAATCTTACTGTGTCGTGTTCATAATTATCTTAAACTTTAAAAAACAGCAGCTCTAACACTAAAAATGGCCTTAATTGTACTTGAAATTCTTTTCAACACTTGAAACCGAATCGATACCGCTCTGTCTCCTTTTCCGTCCTCCAAGATTATCCTTTTCTGCTAAGTTGGAAGGTAATATCGGTAGGGAACACGCCCCTAGAGTTTATTTAAGCCTCCCGAACTAACTAAACTTCTTCATTTTCATTCTGCGGTATGTCTGGAAGTGTGGAACGATGGGTTTAGCGGTAGTTGCTGTGTTTATGGAAAAATATTTGAGTTGGAAGATCCGAGTTACGGCCAAGATGAGATGGAGTAATGTGTAGAATGGGGATGTTTACATTTAATTTGAGATAAAAATTGAAAGGTAAAGTACAATTTAATCGGTAAGTCCAAGAACCCTAGCAGTGGAAAATACAAATTCTCAGAAATAAAATAAATTCTCAAAAATATCAAATAAATAAATACAGGGTGTCCAGAAACTCTACCGACAAACGAAGACAGGAGATTCCGCAGATAATTTTAACACAATTTAACCCAATTCAGCTAGTCCGAAAATGCTTCCTAAGGAGCAGAACCCTTTCCTTTGAAGAAGGCGTCTTGTAATTAGTTTTTCTTAAATACCTCCACAACGCTTCTAGTTAGATAAACGAAAATTGGTTCGCATATTTATCTTCTAGAGGTAAATCGATTCCATTAAATGCGAATTTTTAGTACCGGTCATAGGCGTCCGTTTTGTGATATTTTATCGCATAACTTTTTTTGTCATTAACTTTTAAGCTTTTTTACTCGGGATTATTAAATTTTGAGGTCTTCTAGTACTTAAAGGTACTCTTGTTCTAAGTCGGTAGGACACACCGTTTTCTAGAAAAATCGATTTGAAAATTTTTCGTTTTTTGAATTTGATAAAAAAATTGAAAAAAATTTAAAAAAAAAACGATTTATGTTATCGACATAAAGCAAGAGTAACTTTTAGTACTAGAATACCTCATAATTTAATAACCTAATGTCAAAAATGGTTAAAAGTTAAAGACGAAACCGATAAAACGATAAAATATCTCTTAACCTACCCAAAACGGACGCCTATGACCGGTACTAGAAATTCGCAATTGGTAAAATCGATTCACCTTTGGAAGATAAATAAACGTACCAGTTTTCGTTTTCCTAAATAGTTTTTTTTTAATTTTTTTTTAGAATTCCAAAAACGAAAAATATTCAAATCGATTTTTCTAGAAAATGGTGTATTCTATCGACAAGGGGATATGGTTTGAAATCAACATATCAAGCACATGTTTGTGAATTTTTTTCGAAGTTATGGTACAATTATTTTATTTTTAAATTAAATAAACATATTAACTACAATTCAAAGAATATTTAGAAAAAAAATTCAGTCCGAAATATTGAAAAATAAGCCATTGGTGACTGACAGGCAGCTCACAAAAAAAATGGATTTTGCGGTGGACATCAGAACTCGTCACTAGATCATACGAAACAAAAAATTCAAAAAGATTTAATTAGCTTATGAGTTTAACGAGGTCACAATGTCGAGTTTTTTTATTTTTAATAATTTTTGAATTTTTGGTATCACTCAGAAATCAAAAAAATAAAATTTTTCGTAAAAATTTAGTGAAAATCAACAGATTTATTATTGTTGAACAAAAAATAACCAAAAAAAGAAAAATATCTCGACGTTGTTCCCTCATGAAATGTCTAAAGAAAATCTGTGCAAAATATCAGGTAGATCGGCCGAGTAGTTTTTCAGTTACAATGTCCACCGCATTTGAAAAATAGTGCAGTCACTGAAGGTTTTCACCTCCGATTTCGCTGAACCTCTATCGATTTTCATGAAAATTGGTGAGTAATTAGAGGATACCTCAAGGAACAAAGGTGACATGATGCCAACTTGCGCTTTTACCCTGGGGATGGATTTCACCCCCTTCTCGGTGGTGAAAATTATTTTATTAAAAATAATACCATAAGTCGATAGAGGGACAAATTCTAAGCAAAATTTGTTATATAAAGTTATTAAAATAAATCAACACTTTTTGAGTTATTATTTCGTAAAGAAAATGCATGTTTTAAATGGGTTTTTCACATATAAATCAAAATCTATAAGCTTTTACAAAAAAGTTATTATTACTGAAATTGAAGATAATAAAAAATTGAATACATTCCTCGTATAAAGAACTAAACTAATGTTAGTTCACAGTGAGTTATTGGCAATTGAATGTGTATTTTTTTCGACGAATACTTAAATCTAAGTAAGCTTAAATAACGGGAAAACGATGCAATGTATAAAATATTCCTGTTAAACATTTGCCAAAGTACTTCGGAATACCTATCAAATGAGCTTCAGAACAAGGTAATAGCGTCAAAATTAAGCAAGTTATAATCAAAATAAAAGAACGGTTTCGAATTTTTTAGGAAAAAGTGAAAAATAAAACATACACCATTTCCACAAAAATGAAAGTTTATAGTAATCCTTACAAAAACTTCTTTATATTAGCATAATTAATGTGTTCTATAATTTTGACCGGTTTAAAATGCATATTTTTGAAAAAAAGATGTAATTTAAAAAAAAAATCGTAATTTTTAAAATATTGTAATTCTCATATTCTTTTGATAATAAATCCAAAAATACTCAATATACGTAAAATTATATATAACCAAATTTTAGTTTTTTCTGTGCCAAATATTTAGACTCTTTAACTATTTCTATAGGGTAAAAAATAACCGAGATAGAAACGTTTAAATCTTAAATTTTGCTGTGGGAACCATGCAACCGGGGTCATTTAAGCTTTTATTTTTAAAAAAGTAAGGAGTTTAAAAGATTAGTTTTAACGTGCTTAAATAGTACTTAGAATTATCTTTCAAACAGTTTTTAGATGAACCTGATATCATAAATACTAACGAAGTTATTAAAAAAAAATCATAACATTTTTGGAAAAAATTTTGAAAGATAAATTTTGAAAAAATTTTGGAGCATAAATTTTAACGCTATCAGCATGTTCGGGGGCTTATTTAATAGATATTTTTAAGTACTTTGACAAACGTTTAATAAGTTTATGGTATAAAATTCATCAATTTTCCGTTATATCAACTTGAATACTTAGAGTTTTTTACTCGCCGAAAAAAAAATATATTCAATTACCTATAACTCACTTTTATTTAACATTAAAAGGTTTTTGTAGTAATGTGTTTATTTCATTTTTTATTAGCTTCAATTTTGATAATAACTTTTTTGTAAAATCTTACACTTTTTGAGTTATTGATGAAAAATAGGTTAAAAACATGCATTTTTCTCAAGAAAAATTAAAATCATTGATCTTTAATAACTCAAAAAGTTTTGATATATTTTAATAACTTTATATAAAAAATTTTGCTTGAAATTTGTCCCCGTATCGAATTATGGGGTTATTTTTAATAAAATAATTTTCACCCCTAGGGTAAAAGCGCAAGTTGGCACCATGTCACCTTTGTTCCTTGAGATATCCTCTAACCACTCACAAATTTTCATGGAAATCGGAGGTAATAGCTCATATTCTCCTTCAATGACTCCACTAAAAGCAGTTTTGAGAAAAATGCGTTTAAAGTTTTGACAACTGCATCTTCATCTTCTTATTTGTCGGCGAAATCGTAAAGTGATGCACATTGGAATATGTTTTTTGAATCGAGGAGTAATCTACAAAAGAGAAGGCGAACAGTTGTTTAACTTTTCTCACTACGCTCAAGCGTGCTGGCGCGAAGTCGCGGCAAAGCGAGTCAAAGGTAAGGATATTCAACACGCTGTATCTCTGGTAATTTTACTCCGATTATTTTAAAATTTTCAGAGTATTCTTGAAAGCATGCACATTTATTTGAAATAATAAAAAAATATAAATATTTTAAACCATACCCCCCCCCTTTTAAAGCAAGAGTACCTTTTATAATAGAATACCTCACAATTTAATAATCCAGTGTCAAAAACGCTTAAAAATTAAAGATAAAAAAGTTATGCGATAAAATAACCGTCGCGCTACCAAAAACGGACGCCTATGACCGGTACTAGAAATTAGCATTTAATGGAATCGATTTATCTTTGGAAGATAAATACGCGTACCAATTTTTATTTTTCTAAATGGAAGCGTTCTGGAGGTATTTAAGAAAAACTAATTACAACACGCCATCTTCAAAGATCTCTAGCTCCATCAGGAATCATTTTCGGACTAGGTGAATTGGGTTAAATTATCTGAGGAATCTCCTGTCTTCGTTTGTCGGTAGAGTTTCTGGACACCCTGTATATCATATACATATCATGACAAGTAGAACAGTGCAAAAGTTTCGTGTGTCTCAAAGGGCAATAAAGTGATGGGCGTTTCACTACGAGACAAGATCCCAAACCACAAGCTACAACAAAGATCACACTGCAGCAAGCAACACTGAAATGAAACTGGGCAGGTCACGTGGCTAGAATGACCGATAACAGATGGACAAAGCGGATACTGGAATGGAGATCAAGACATGATTTGGCAAGGTGACGCTTGCCATTGCCAAGCCAGATTAGTTCAACTTTTTCCTGATGTTCGAGGAAAGCTGCAGGAAGAGAAGTTGTGGAAGTGCTAATAATCACATCATAGATGCTCAAGTAAAAATATCCATTGTCTTTTTGACAATATGAATCAGCTGACTGTGTTCCAATTTGAGATGCTGTTAAAAGTCACAGAAAACAACGTGCCTCTGTGATTATTATACATTGAACTTAGAAAATTATGTATTCCTTGACTGGTTTGCATATTAAAACGACTTATTATGCTTATATGTAGATGTATAATTGGTTGGTGATTACAATACTCTAAATCGATAACCAATCAATGATGCAAATAAAGATAATTTGACACAAAAGTAATCGATTGTGACAGTATTTTTGCAAGATCATACGGTAAAATGGCAATTTTAGTTTCTAGGCTAGTATTTTTCAGCGACCTGAATATAAAAATTTTATGTCATTGATATATTCGGGCATTGTATATTGTATATAGTAAAATTTGATATTATATTTATTTAATTTTACAGTAAACTATTTTACCCACATCTCAAAGCCCTCTAAACGTCGTAACGAGCTGACTGTTAACGTCCAAGCTTCCATGCTGTGTACTAGTACACTATATACATAACAATTTATCATGCGGTATCCTATGGGAGATCAAGATTACAGATAGTGAGTAACTGTCACAACTTTAAGAAGGTGATTCTTGCCTATAGGGCAGTCAATGAGGGTATTTGGCTCCGAATTTCATCCTACTATATCGATTTACTTGATATTTTCACAGTAGGGAATACCTCAAGAAACAAAGTCTACCCTATGCCGATGTGAGCTTTATTCTTGGGGGTGGTTTCCACCTCTTCTCGGGGGTAAAAAATGTTTTTAATGGCTAGGTTAAAAAATGGCTAGAGAACCTAATTCTAAGCAAAAACTGTTCTATAATTATTTTTTGAAAACTCAATACTTTTTGAGTTGTTCGTGATTGAAAATTGGCATTTGCATTGAAAAATGCCATCATTTCGGACGGATTTTTGCGAATTCCTTAAAAACTATGCATCTAACAAAAAAACTATATAAAATATTTCTGTAGGTTATAAAAAAACAAAGAGACTCGTTCCTTTATAAATCTTCTAGTTAAAATACAAAGAGGGATATGGTAGGTAAAAAGAGTTTATTTTTTTGCTGCATGGTCAAATCGATGTATTCAGACTTGAAATAACAGAGAAACTGTCGATTTTAGGTGTATATTGATACTAATAACTTTTGTAGTGCTTGAAAAGACCTTTAAAACGAGCAATACTAAATGTCGATTACATTCAAACTAAGCGAGATATTCTGCAAAAAAGTTGATGACTAATGTATTTTAAGAAGAAATGAGAAGTGTATTTAACCCCTCATCCATCAGAATTTAAATAGGTACATCGTTTTCCTTCTACATTACTTTTTATTATAGTGTTATTTCTATGTTCGAAAAGTTGGACTGGATTAAAATGAATGGTTTTTGAAAAAAATAAGATCAAATTATAGAGCGCATTTTTAAATTTTCTTAAAAATCTTCCTTTTCCTCCATGTAACTCGAAAAAGATAAGAGATACGAAAAAAAGATACCACACAAAAATGTAGGGATTTTTCAGATAAAAATTTCCTTTTTATTTTTCATTACTGTATCTCTTGTTACATGGAGAAAAATGAAGCTTTTTAAGAAGTTTTAAAAATTCGCTCTATAATTTGATCTTTTTTTTTTTTCAAAAACCATTCATTTTAAAACCGTCCTACTTTTTAAGCATAGAAATAACACTATAATAAAAGGTATTGTAAAAGGAAAACTATGCATTTGCATTTTGGTGGATGGGGGTTAAAATTACTTTTTATTTTTTCTTAACGCAGCATATCTCGCTTAGTTTTAATGTAATGGACTTTTAATGTAGCTCATTTTAAAGGTCTTTTCAAGCACTATAAAAGGTATTAGTGGCATTATACACCTAAAATCGACCGTTTCTCTGTTATTTCAAGTTGAATACACCAATTTGAGAATGTACCAAACTATTTTCACCTACCATATCGCACCTTGAAAACCATATGGCAATATCTGCAATTTTTTCATGAAATGACCTTTGAATGTAGTCTAATAAGAAAAAAAATCTATTTTTTTATGCTATATAGCAGCGTCTGCAAAAAATTTTAAGTTCGGCACCAGAAAGATACATCCCTATGGCTTTTGTCAAAAATCGGTTCTTCTTTTTATACCATCAGGCATTATCTGCAGTAGTTGATGCTCTACGGTTCTAAAATTGGAAAAAAAACCCAGATCTATATGGGAATATGTGCAAAATGTTACCCACGCTCGTAAAATGAAAGCAAGATCTACTAAGGAAACATCCTTTTAATGCAACAAAACTGAGTGCTGCATAGAGATTTGATTGCAACACTGGAAATAAGCGACAAGACTATAACGAATTGATATACAACGTCGTGCTGCAGATCCCAAAAGAAAAGCGAATTATAACCGACAGACATTATATTATAAGCGACAGATTATAATATGCAAGACTTTGATTAAGTGTTAACACTAAAAATTTGTAATAAATAAGTACAATCAATAAAAAAACTGTTATTTTATATGAATTTTTACTGTATCATGTGCAAAAATTGATATATTTTTTAATACCATATGGCCGTATGTGCTAAAATACCTATTTCCTGGGGGAAATTTTACGTACTTCTTAATTCATATAAAAATATGTAAAATTAAAGACAATTGTGCCAAACACCAGGTTTGCAGCTTAATTTTTGGAATTACAGTAAATAAAATTAACTTTACAGAAACTTAAATTGCTCATAACTCAATATTATGATTTTTGCAGTTACTGCCCTATGGTTTTCAAGGTGTGATATCTCTTTTTGTATTATAACTAAAAGATTTATGAAGGCAAGTGTCTCTTTGTTTTTTTATAACCTACAAAAATGTTTAATATAGTTTTTTTTAGTTATATGCATAGTTTTTAAGGTATTCGCAAAAAACCGTTCGAAAAGGTATTATGTTTCAATGAAAATGGCCAATTTTCAACAACGAATATCTCAAAAAGTATTGAGTTTTCAAAAAAAAATTATAGAACAGTTTTTGCTTACAATTAGGTTCTCTAGCGAATTCCGTGGTAATTTTAACTAAAAAATTTTCCACCCCTAAGACGGGGTGGGAACCACCCCCGAGATAAAAGCACACATCGGCATAAAAGCACACATCGGTATATTTAACCCCTTATCCATGAAAATGGCCAATTTTCAACCACGAATAACTCAAAAACTATTGAGTTTTCAAAAAAAAAATGTATAGAACAGTTTTAGCTTAGAATTAGTGTTCTAAGTAGTTCTATGTTCCGGTAGTACAAAATTGTATGTATTTATCGATCCTGTTTAAAGAAGTAATAGAAGTACATTTATTTACCAGATTTACATTTATTCAGTATATTGGAAATAATAAATTTGGCAGATTTATTTAGAAGTTCGATATTTGACGTGACATTTTGACAAAATTTAAGGAAGATTGCAGTGTGTTTATCCAGGCAAATGATTTTTTTTATTGAAGGAAATAAGGACGGTAATAGATTTTATTTTATTTTATGGGAGAAAACAAGAAAGAACAAGGTACAATTTAGATTGGGTTAAGGGGTCTAAAAAGGGGACTAAAATACAATGATTTTTATATTTATCTGAAGGAAACAGCTGGTTCTGGTTTATTTTTTTTTTAATTAATTACTTACTTTTGTTCTTATAAACTATTGAAATCAAAATTAATATTTGTATGTAAAAAGGGACTTAAAATTTTGTTGACATTATATTCTCTATAGTTATCTAGTGTTTTATTTGAACTGTCATGTCTCATGCTCATCTAAATCAAACCAACTAATAATATAAAAATAATTCCGACTGAGAAATAGCTGTGGTACATTTTCCGTGCTTATTTTGACCGAAAAATTTTCCACCCCCGAGAATGGGTCGGAATCACTTGGTAGACTTTGAATTAGGAGATAAGGAGAGGCTAGGCCCAAAATTTCATTAAAATCCATGCAGTAAGATAGAATTCGGAGGTAATAACCTATTCTTGCTCCCATTGACTGGCGTACTATTCTATTCTACATTTAACCTCTTGTTCTAGAAGAAGAAGATATTTCCGAATAGGCACCTGGTATATCTCCCGATATTTGTTCATAATCCAAGTAATGAAGCTTAAAATAGGACAAAACCTCGCAATTTTTACAGAATGGATCGATTTGCTTGAAAATTTTAGAATAAGTAGTGGATAGTCCAAGGATTAAAATCTACATAATGCCGAAAGGCGCTTTTACCATGGGGGTGGTTGCCACCCCATCTCGGTGGTGGAAATTTTTTATTATATTTTAATCGCAAAAGTTGGTAAAAACGTTCATTCTAAGCAAAAAATGTTCTATACTTTTTTTCATAAAATCGATAGTTTTCGATTTATTCGCTATCGAAAAAGTTAGTTTTATATCGAAAAAATCAATGTTTTTAATAAGTTTTATGCTAATAACTCCAAAAGTTTTCGTTTTATCAAAACAACTTTACTTAACAAAAATATAGCCATTGAAAAAATAAACAAAAACTTTTTTTTAAATTTTCTTTAAGACCAATAGTAATCGAGCTACACTTAATAATATGTTGGCTCTTCTTCGTCAAATGCTAAATATTGTAGTTTTAAAGGCAAAAGACGGGAAAGCTATGCATTTTCGAGGTTAACTTGTTAAACTAATTTAAAGTACTTAAAAATATCTATCTCCAGAAAAAAGAAGAAAGTCTATAGCTCTAAAATTAAGTGACATAATAAAAAGAATGTCAGTCCCTATTTTTTTCAGCGAAAAAGTTATCGCAGGCAACCCCCTAATCACCACTCTAATTAAAATTAGTCATTTAGCTTATTTTGGTCTTTTTTATTTATGTATTATTAATAGGTTCTAGAAGTTTGAGTGGCTTAGAATGATTAGTTTTTTAAAAAATTGAGTTATAAGCAAATAACGAATTTTTGTAGTTTGGAAAAAATGGCTTTTCTTCAGAATAGCAAGATTAGCATCAGAGACACGAAAAAATGTTTCAATATGAAATTAAAGCTTATTTAATTCACAAGAACTTAGTTTTCAAAAAAAATTTTCTAGGTCAAAAATTGAGCGAGCTATTGATAATTAAAACTTGTAATAACATGAAAAAACCACCTTTACCAACCCTTTCAAAGTCACCTCTTTCTACGATTGAGGATTTTAAAAAGATTTAATATTAATAGTCTTATAGTTCGTGTAAAAACCTACAAAATTATTTCTTACATAACTTTCTAAGATAACAAATAAAAAAGTGACGGTTAAAAAATCAATAAATTTTTTTGAAAAAAAAAGATGAATTTCAATTGGAACCATAATAATGTAAGTTAGCGGTGTTTTTTGTGATTGGCCTTATTTATTCTTATTTATTTATGTATTATTAATAGATTCTAGAAGTTTGACTGGCTTAGAATGATCAGTTTTAAAAAAACTGGAGTTAAAAGCGAATAACGAATTTTTGTAGTTTGGTAAAAAATGCCATTTTCTTCAGAATAGAAAGATTAGCATCAGAGATACGAAAAAATGTTTAAATATGAAATTGTAGGATATTTAATTCCCAAGAAGTTGGTTTGAAAAAGTTTTTTCTACGGCAAAAATTGAGTGAATCGTAAATAAGTATTATTGAAAAACATTGATTTTTTTTTTTCGATATAAAACTAACACTTCGATAGCGAATAAATCGAAAACTATTAATTTTATCAAAAAAATGTATAGAACATTTTTAGCTTAGAATCAATGTTTTTATCAACTTTTGCGGTCAAAATATAATAACAAGTTACCACCCCCGAGGTGGGGTGGCAAACACCCCCATGGTAAAAGCGCCTTTCGGCATCATATAGATTTTGATCCTTTGACTATCCACTACTTATTCTCATATTTTCAAGCAAATCGATCCATTCTGTAAAAATTGCGAAGTGAAAAGCTTCGGTTCCTGAACCATCAATAAAATTTGTTTTTAAATTGAGTAAACTTTTTTAATTAATTAGTAAAATTTTTAATTAATTTTCCCTGAGTGTCTTTTCTACCTATATAGATAAAAATATAGACCGATATTCCTTATAATCGAGATTTAAAAAAAAGACCATAAACTTATTTTCTAATTATTTTTACTATTTTATAGATTCATTTTCCAGAACCTTACTAATAAAACGTGTATTTTATAAAAGCTTTTCCTTTGGAAACAGCCTGAATGGAAATTGCTATGTGGATCCATTTATTTTTGCTCTGGTCATTCATTTTGATTAGTACGTCTGATGTGAATCGGATGCAGAAAGAAAAAGGTTAAGAATAAACATGTAAATTATCTTTGCTGGAAAAATTGAGATAAATATGCAAATAATAAGCGTTAATTTCAATTTAAAAACTAGTCACGAACGAGAGAATATTTCATTTGAATGGTATGCGAGTGCTCCACGTTTTAAATTGTACACTGGAGAACCTCAGTCAGAGTTTAATTAAGGTATTTGTTAGACAAATTAGTAGACAAAAGTAATTAATATTATTTCGTGTACTATACCAGGGCATTTAGTACTAAAACACTAGTCGAAAAAACGACAAGACGGATCTTAATAATTCTTTTTGCATTCGATTCGTGAACTCATCAGGAAACTTTGTGACCCCTAGCCATGATATAATCTTGAAAAACTGCATACAAAAAATGCATTCTTACAGTGCATCTCAAACAGACAATAAAAAAAAGAATGTGTGTGCACTTTGTACGCACGTAAGAAGATATTCTTCTATTATATAATAGGTAATTTAAACGAAGTAAATATACTTAAAAGGTTATTTGTACTTATTTTATTTAAAAATCAAACTAACTTTCTTATCTACCACTTTCAAAAAAGAAGAATATCTTCAAAAATTATATAATAATATACTTACAATCATAAAATCTATAAAAAAAATAAAAAAATAATAACTTGCTTGGGGCTTGAACCCATTTCACGTCTACCGCGCCGTACGAAAGTTGACGCCATTTCAAGCTGCACCAAACTGTCGTATACGTCATGTGGGAATATACACAAACTAAACATTTACACCATAAATTTATATGAATTTAATAAAATTATTAGTTTGATTTTTGTCGAAATAAAATACAACAAAATGTAGAGTAAGAAAACGATATATGAGATGAAGATTTGTAGAAAGTTTGTTCGTAATCAGATTATGTAAATTAGAGCATTGCCTACTAATAGGTAACTACATTATTTTGTTTATATTTTCCAAATAGATAGGTATTGAAACTATTAGGTATTTCCAACTGAAACATTTAGAATTACGTACCTGCGGCTTTTCAAAACTATTTAAAAAGTCACTATAATTATAAATTTGATTTTATTTCTGTCCACACATCAATAAAAACTAATATTATACAATATTTTTGTTTACCGATAACCTCCATATTGAACAATTATTGACAGATCATTTCAAAATTTCAACACCCAATCAGAGCCCGTATAACAACTAATACCATACAGTCGGTGTGCGCATGCGCGCGGATCAATCAAATTTTACCCTCAATCGATTCGCCGCTAAAGAAGAATATCTTCAAAAAAATCAGAACTCGTCAATTATCGGCGGAAATGAGTTCAGTTTTGTTACTCGAGGGTTTTTGGAGTCGCTGAAAACGAATATGACGTCGTAAGTGATCTCCTGATTACCTGGTGCCCAGGGTTTACTGTTTACCTCGTCTTGTGGAGTTTTCCTCAAATTCATTACAAAATTAGTCAAAACTCATTACTCGGGGGGGTTTTGGGGTCGCTAACGAGAAATATGACATCAAAAGTGATCTTCGGAGTACCTGATGCCCAGCGTACCTACTATTTACCTCGTTTTGTGGAGTTCCTCTCAAATTCATTACAAAATTAGTCAAAACTAATTACTCGGAGGGTTTTGGGGTCGCTAACGACGAATATGACATCAGAAGTGATATTCGGAGTACCTGGTGCCCAGAGTACCTACTGTTTACGTTTTCTTCTGAAGTTTTTGGCAAATTCATTAAAAAATTAGTCAAAAATCATTACACAGGGGTTTTTGGGGTCGCTGACGACGAATATGACATCGGAAGTGATCTCTGGAGTACCTGGTGCCCGGGGTACCTACTATTTATCTCGTGACTATTGATTTTTGACTAATTTTTTAATGAATTTGCCGAAAACTCCAGAAGACGAGGTAAACAGTATGTACCCTGGGCACCAGGTACTGAGATCACCTCCGATGTCATATTCGTCGTGAGAGACCCCAGAAACCTCCAAGTAATGAATCCAGACTAATTTTTTAATCAATTTGGCGTAATCTCCAGAAAACGAGGTAAACAGTAGGTACCCTGGGTATCAGGTACTCCGTAAATCACTTCCGATGTCATATTCGTCGTCAGTGACCCAAAAACCCCGAGTAATGATTTTTCACTAATTTTTTAAATGAATTTGAGGAAAACTCCACAAGACGAGATACCCTGGGTACCAGGTACACCGGAGATCACTTACGACGTCATATTCATTTTCAGCGACCCCAAAAACCCCCGAGTAACAAAATTGAACTTATTTCCACCGATAATTGACGAGTTCTGAATTTTTTTTATTGTCTGTTTGAGATGAACTTTAAGAATGCATTTTTTGTATGCAGTTTTTCAATATTACATCATGACTAGGGGTCACAAAGTTTCCTGGTGCATTCACGAATCGAATGCAAAAGGAATTATTAAGATCCGTCTTGTCGTTCTTTTTTCGGAGGTAAGGCCGATTTTAGTGCTTTATTGCTTCGCCCATAATAAATCAATTTTTAAATACAGCACCTAGAAACTTTTTGCATTGTGTTCAGGATTACGCCAGGAAAAAAGTCTACTATACAAACATGGGTAGAAATACAATAATTGCACTTTCAAGTGCATAAAATGCATCCAAAAGTTCAAAAACATGTCAAAATAAGTATATTAAGGGACACATTTTGTTATTCAGGGAGTTTTTGGGGTCACTAAACACGAATACGCAAAGGTATGTCATCTGAAGTTTCGAGGGTTTTACGCTTTGGCCACACGGGCGATTTTTTACGGCGCGATAATTTACGGCGCCCATTGGTTTGACTACCTCCTCCACCAATTTTAGATGAAATGATTTCATCTAAAATTGGTGGAGGAGGTAGTCAAACCAATGGGCGTCGTAAATTATCGCGCCGTAAAAAATCGCCCATGTGGCCAAAGCCTTAGGCACTTAATTGATGCAAACAGATTACTCGGGGGATTTTGGGATGGCTGAATACAAATACAGCATCAGAACCGACGTCCGGAGCACCTGGTGCCCAGAGTCACTGCTGAGGCACGTGTCCTTCGCACCCTCAGTGCAAGACTGCAGTAAGTCAAAATAAGTAAGTTTCGAGATAAAGACGATTTTGTTTATTTTCGTGCTAATATCGGTGAAATAAGACACAAGTTTTAAGAAAAATTAACATTAAATATGATTTTGTATGCTTTTCAGCCTATATTACATTAACCAAAAATAGAAATTTAAATAAAATAATAGTAATGCAAAAAAAATTAGGAATTTCAAAGTTACAACACTTTTGCACGGAAAAAATTGTTAATCACCACACATTTAGTATTAGAATTTCAAAGTTACAACAGTTTTGCACGGAGAAAATTGTAAAAAGTGTAGAAACATTTACTACTACAGTAAAACCTGTGTTACCGGCCACCTGCCAACATAGGCCACCTGTACTAACGGCCAGTTTAAAAATTCCCCAAACCAATTATGTATATCTAGACTACAAAAACGGGCAATACCGGCCACCTTTCTATATCGACCAATAGTTCTTTCACTTTTAGTGGCCGTTGCTGACAGGTTTTACCGTAGTTGTTGTCTTCTTCTCGCACATCATCTTGTGCCAAAATATTTTTATAAAAACTATGGTGGGCTTCTGGTATCATACCCGAATGGCATAAGTATACCAAATCTTTCTTTTTGGCCATTTGAATTTTTGGCTGTTCTTTGGAAGTTTTCTGAGAATAGATATTTTTGACCTCTCAGTATTGTCAATACACAAGTTTTAAGATAACTGTTTTTCCTTTCATGAGAAAAAATACTTTTTGGTCGTACATAATTAGTCTTAATTTATGTGGTTTTTATCCAATCTAACAAATAAATGGTCAAACGACATCGCACACATCTTATGGAAAATAAATATAATATCACACAAAGGACATAAAATTTACATGAATAGATTGGTCTCGAAAATCTTTGTTTATTGTCTCAGCCGTTAATGGATTACGTAGACGCGCTGTAAGTATATTAAAATTAAACACCACAGATATAGATATTAAAATAACAAATATTATCTTACTTTTTTCATTGCTTGTTATTGCTTGTTATATCCGTTACAATTTTCCGTGCAAAACTGTTGTAACTCTGTTACATTAGAGTTACAATAGCTTTGCACGGAACTTATGTTCAAAAACGCAAAATAGTAAAACTGTGGTTGTTGTAATATTTAGCCCATTAAGCATTTGAAAGTTACTAAACTTTTACAAGGGATAGATATCCATGTTTACAATCGAATTCCATGATTACTTCATTTTCATAACATTTTGAGTTACTGCAGTCTTGCACTGAGGGTGCGTTATGTCCAGCAATGGACGCGATTGGCTGATTGATGATGATGACGATGGATTTTTAAACTGCCTTTGCATTATAAAATTCAAATGGAATTACGCAATTGGAAAATAATTGAATGAGTATTCATCTCATATTTTTTGTTTTTTTAAATTTGATGTCTCAAACAAATTTGATTTGACGACATAGGTGAAGATTAGGTCCTAAAACCAAAAAAAGTTAAGTTAAGTTTTCCATTTTGGTGGACACTTTTCATTTTTAAATTTAATTTTCCAACAAACATTGTTTTCGATTATAGCGCCATCTATCCAAATTTGCAATAAAAATGGGGGCTCGTATTAAATATTTTAAAGTAAAACCGACACCACCTACGTGGGGGTCGTGTTTGGGGTCATTCAATAGATTTTTCAAAAATATTGAATACGTGTATTTTTCAGTTTTTCGATCTGATGTTCATTTCGCGAAAATATCGCGGGGTTCCTATTTAAAATTTTAAATTTACCCCCACCCCTCTCCATGGGGGTCGTGTTTGGTATCAATCGATAGATTTTTGAAAAATATTGAACACGTATTTTTAGTTTTTCGATCTGACGTTCATTTCGCGAAATATTCGATTTTTTTTTGTGAAACTTTGTAACTCGCCCATTTCCTTACGACTCGCTCAAATGGTCAGATTTTTAAAATATACACTTTTTTGCATGTACTTAACTTACCTTATCTTAATCTGACGATTTCAAGTTTTTCTAAGGATAGATTTTTTTCAGACCTCCTTTACAAACTCCACTGTATTAAGAGTCCATAAGCTAGAGGTACATTTACAGGGTACACGGTTTCTCCCTATGTGATTTTCTGACGCTCTCGAGTAACTGCAAAAATCTCCGCTTGGGCTCACCGACTATGAACAGTAGATAATTTCACATATAAAAATTTTGCAATTTTCTTTTATAACGATCGTTTTTGGAAACAAATTTTATATTCAGCAAAACATGTTACGGAAAATCATTGTTTGAGACCGGAACGACTCTTCAATATCTTATCACTATAATCACACTAAGTGTACCTACGAGTTCTAATATTATATTATTATTCCCATAAAAGCATATTTTTCCATCAATTTGTAAAATAAACGCTGATCGATTTTTGTCATTATAGTTCGGGCTGTATCGTCGCCCCCGTTAGGTAAATTATTCCGACTAGATTTTTTTTTCACAAACTTACTCAAAAAGGAGGTACCGCGGTCGGAAAATTGTTTAAACAATTTTTATAATTAACTATTTAGATGGGAAATAAGCCACAATTAAATTGAAAAAATAATTTTATTAACGGTTCGACGCCCAAAATGGGGTGTCGTTGTCAAAATACAAAATACTACTAAATTAAACAAAAATGTTGTTGCTTAGTAAAAAATTCTTCTAATAATTTATTTTATCGCCAACCGTCACTAAAGTCATTCATTATTGTGCTCATTTGCCCTCATTTGCGGCAGTAAACTAACACTTTATTGTAATGAAAGAAGAATTTTACTTTACCTGCCGCGATTAATCAAATTAACCGAGATTGAATGTAAGTGGTCGATGACAGTAATCGATTAATTAGTTGAGTGAACTTAAAATTTATTTACTGTAATATTATTAAAAATATTTTATATAAAATACAAAATTTACGTTATTATTACCGTAAGTAATAACGTCAAAAAATGAAATTCTGTACTATTTTGCAATTATATTCATACAAAATATGTAAATCAAAACTTTACAGATTTAGTAATTAGGTATTCAATATTGATAACAACTATCGATTAAACATCGAACCCGGCCGTCGCGTCGTGCAAACGCATTCTGTCATTACTGTCATACGAAATTTTTATTTCGTCTAAAATTAAAAAAAAAATCTTAAATCTTTAAGTTAGGTATTAAAGCAGATAAAGTGTAAAATTGTATTTTTATTAATTCGATTATATATAGAACGGTGATAGATCTTGTTAGTAAATATGTTTATTTAGATTTTCTACGATTCATGAAGGGAGAAGCAACTGCGGAAGGCTAGCAACAACTGCGGGGAGTTCATAAACACTGACGTAACTATTCGTTATTTTTAATTTTGGGAATTATATTAAGTATTCAAATTAGTTTAATGTTTAAACAAAAATACAATTAAACTGTTTCAAATATATTATTTATTGCGTTGAAATCATAATAATAGAAGTACAACTTCTTACGTGCATACAAAGTACACACACTCTTTTTTCATTAGATTGATGTAATTAAGTAAGTGTTAAGTAAGTGTTAATGTTTTTATGATTGGCGATAAAATTTTGTATGCACCACGTCAGTAAAGACTCTTTATCGAACTCGTCTGTTACTCGCCTCGCTCGCTTCGCTCCCTCTGCTCGTAATATCAGACTCGTTCGATAAAGAGTTACTTTACTGACTTGGTACATAAATAACTATAATCTGACTCATTTATATCGGCAATTCAGACATATATTATACATTTTAAAGTAGAAGACTTTAAATGATATTGCCATTGCCAATATTTATGAGTTGCGTTCCTGGGACGACTTTACTGAAAGATAGTTCATTCGATTACATGAAATCAACCCCAACTCAAGAATATCCGCCACAAAAAAATTAATCAATCATAGCATGTGATCTGTCTTTAAAAAGACAACCAAATGCAACGGTGACAGTAAAATTCTCGCGTTAGAGATTTCCTAGTAAATCACGAGGGAAAACCAGGAAAAAACCTCGTGATACTATCCCGACATCGTAAGTATTTGGTCTTACATTTAGTTTACTCTCAAAACTAATACCAAATTCTGACTTTAATATACAAATATATGTTGTTTAAATTATAAATAATTATCAATACATAGATATATAAGTAAATTAAATTATAAAATATGTACTAACTCGATATGTTATTGACTTACTAATCGTGCTTTTTTCTTTCTATTAACGTCCTCTTGCAGTATGGGTAACCACATCCTACTGCATTCTACCCAGGAATTTGCGACACAATTGGTTTCATTTAGCATAATTAGAGCCGCTTCTTTGATTTTTCTCTTTTTACTATATATTTCTTTCAGGACTATACTTGAATCTCTCCACTGAACTATATGTTCATTATCCCATGCGTGTTGACATATTTGAGATCTATCAATAAAATTATTTTTTTCAATTTTATTGTGGCTTATTTCCCATCTAAATAGTTAATTATAAAAATGCCAGAAGGAAATAGCTTCAGAACAACATAAACAATTTTTTTAAACAAATTCAAAAAATCAATTTTTTCACTTCAAACAAATTTTGTTTAGATCATTTGAGTCAGTCGGAGCAAAAAATGTCTCTTGTGATTTTTATCTAAAATTGATTGTTGTCGAGTTATACGCGATTTAAAATTTGAAAAACGCTAAAATAGCCATTTTTAACTTGGTTAAAAATTATCATTATGAAAGTCAAGAAGTGACCAAATCAGAGCTTAAAGTCCTTTCTACAAGATCCTGAAGAAATTTGTGTCATTGTATTACTAAGCGGTTATTTTTAATTATTACCAATGAGCGCGTATTAAACGGCCGTGAGTGCGAAAGAGATGCACCATTCCGGCCGTCCAATGGAGCATCTCACTCGCACTCACATTGACGGCCGCCTCCATTCACACTTAGCGCTCATTGTTAATGATTAAAAACAACAGCTTAGTAATAAAATAATGACAAAAGTTTCTTCAGGATTTTGTAGGGGGGCTTTAAACTTTGATTTGGTCACTTTCTGACTTTCATAATAAAATAATTTTTAACAGTTATTAAGCCTTGAAAATGGTCATTTTGGCATTTTTCAAATTTTATATCGCGTATAACTCGATAACAATAAATTTTAGAGAAAAATCACAAGAGACCTTTTTTACACTCACCGGCACGAAAAACGGGCACCCCAAAAAATGGGTCATTTTTGATGGCTCGTATTTCCTACACCTGTTGTGTCTGATTTTAGTGGTTTTTTAATATGTTATAGTCTTATTCTTTAACAATATCTCTGTAATAATATTGTTGCTAGACAGGAAATTGTCATTGTATACCAATTGTGTACCAATCAAACTGTGTTTTTTTCTAAAAGTTCGGAACACCCCGTGTACATATGTTTATAAAGCAAACGGTCATTATTTTTTCATGTAGAATTACCCCTTTAAATTTGTCGCACTTATTTAGAAACACCCCGTATTGATGAAGAACATGGCTAGTTGTTAAAGTACCTAACTTTTTTATCATCCCACATAAGCGAATGAATCAAAAAGCAGAATATTAAGAAAACCTGAGGCTATAGTTGGGTTGTAATTTCAGAATTTTATAAATGCTAGAATATTCCAGAGGGTGTTCCGAACTGTTAGACAAAAACACAGTTTGGTTAGTACACCCGGTATACAATGAAAATTTACCTGTCTAGCAACAAAATTATTACAGCGATATTGTTAAAGAACAAGGCTATAACATATTAAAAAAAATCACTTAATTCGGACAACAGGTTTAGGAAATACGAGCCATCAAAAATGACCCATTGTGTGGGGTGCCCGTTTTTCGTGCCGGTGAGTGTACTTCGAATAAAAAAAATGATCTAAAAAAATTGCCGAAGTGAAAAAATTGTTTTTGTGAATTTGTTTAAAAAAAATTGTTTAAATAATTTTTCGACCACGGTACCGCCTGGCACCCTGTGTATTTGTTATAAGGACCTCTTTTTGAGTAAGTTTGTGCAAAAAAATCGAATCGGAATAATTTACCTAACGGGGGCGACGATCCAGCCTGGACTATTAATGATATCGTATAATACTAATATTAGGACTCAAGTATAACGGGAAATGCATGTTGACAGCTAATATACTCGTATACCCAGCAGGGGCGTGCGGTCCATGGAAGCAAGGGAAGCATTGCTTCCCTTGGTTTCCGTAGGTAATACCGTACCAACTCAGTAACTGAGATTATTTAAAAACAAACTGAACAAACACAGAAGCAGGATTTTAAGTTGCATACTAAAATATTTAATTATGTAATACAAGCAGTAAGTAATAAGGAAAAACAAACGTATTTTACTCTATTTTTGTCAAACAGTAAATAACAAAGCGAAATAGTTTTAAGCAGCGCTGCATGCTGCATTTCTAGCTTTCGTTCCGTACGCGGACCCATAGGCCATAATCGTATTTCTACGTTGGTATTCGGAGTCATGTCGGCAGATAATCTGATTTCAAATTTGCTTCTCCTCAGCCTATGTAAAAATCACCGGGGTTACACGCAGTGTGGCGAGTTCAAATTCCGGGCATATCTATCGCTTATAAGCAATTTTGTTAACTGCATACAAGGAGCTGTTTTCGTGGATTTAAATGGGACTTATGAAGATTGATTTTTTTAAATTATTTATATAAATAAATATAATAGAATTATTTATATTATAAATACTAAATATTTATATAAATATATGTATTAGGGTTTTTGAGAATGGCGAAAATGTGTAAAGTGGGATACAGAAACCATAAATAGCTCGAGAGGATTTTTGGAGTTTTTTAACTTTGCTATTTTCAGAAATATTTACATTCTCAGATAATTTATTTAATGTATTGCAGTGCAAGATAAACGAGATTGGTTTCTGTGTAAAAAAAATTAGCGAATTTAAAGATGTTATTAACAAAAAGAGAGAGATGACTTTGAAAAATGTTGGAATAATATGATGGCAAGAAGTTTTGAGCCTAAAAGGAAACGCATACGCACTGATAATGTTGGAGATTAGTACTACCGCCGACTATTATAATCTATAATACTATCAGATTTTAGATCAAATATGCCAACGAATGGAAAATAGGTTTAAGAATTTTGATGACCGAGGCTTTCGTTCAGGTAGAAGAATTAAATTACATTATAAATAGGTGTTTTTACAATTTTTTTATAAATTGCTTCCCCTGTTTCAAATTTCACCGTACGCCCCTGATACTTAGCAAATATGTATTCCCAGAAAACTATTAACGAGAGCACACAGACATATCCGAAGGATATACATATAATGAAGGGGTTGATCATGGTAGTTATTCCTGCTGTAAATCAGTCAATAATATATCAATCATTGTTCAAATATCCTTTTAATAATATACACATCGGAAAAGTCTAAGGATGTTTCTAGACAGAGACGCAGTTTTTTAAACGCTTTTCTTTACTTCAATAGTTTGCATCAAATCTTTAGAACGTTAATTTGACTGACTTTTCTTCAATGCAAATGAATGAAAATTTGCAGACATATGCATTCGCGGGAACAACACACGAATAGTCAATAAAAAAAATTGTATGTGTATTAATTGCTTAAATAAAAAAAAAACGATTTTAATGGAAAATGTTTAAATTCTCTTGTTTTTTACAATCTAGCAACTTGAAACTTTTACGGATTGTAGCTAATGCTATGAACTATACATAATTTCACTTTTTACGTTAATTATTTACGTTATGCTTCATAAATAAACAATAAAGTTTCAAATTTTGAACACTCATATATTTGTTTATACAAGGTGTCCCAAAAGTAGTGGAACGGTCGAATATTTCGCGAACTAAACATCGGATCGAAAAACTGAAAAATACGTTTTCAATCATTTTCAAAAATCTATCCAATGACACCAAACACCAACACCCACTACACCCCGTGGAGGTGGGGTGGGGGGTAACTTTAAAATCTCAAACGGAAACCCCCAGTTTTTCTTGCAGATTTTAATTCGTTTCGTAAAAGTAAGTAACTTTTATTCAAGACATTTTTTTGAACTGTGGATAGATGGCGCTATAATTGGGAAAAACGATTTATCCTGATACCATAGGTAAATTATAGAAACGGTCTAATATCTCGAGAAATACACTTCCAAATCAGAAACCAAAAAAAAAGGTTTTTAATACTTTTCGAAAACCTATCGAATAACACCAAATGTGACCCTCCAACCCACCCCCAGAGGTGGGGTGGGAGTAACTTTAAAATCTTAAATAGCAACCCCTACTTTTTATTGCAGATTCGGATTCGTCATGAAAAATTAAGCAACATTTATTCAAAACATTTTTTAGAATTGTTGATAGATGGCGCTTGAATTGAAAAAATACGATTTATTAGCGCCATCTATTAGCAATTTTAAAAAATGTTTCGAATAAATGTTGCTTAGTTTTTCATGATGAATTCGAATTTGCAATAAAAAGTGGGGGTTGCTATTTAAGATTTTAAAGTTACCCCCCACCCCACCTCCAGGGAGTGGGTTGGAGGGTTATATTTGGTATTTATCGATAGGTTTTCGAAAAATATTAAAAACCTGATTTTTGGTTTCTCATTTGGAAGTGTATTTCTCGAGATATTAGACCGTTTCTATAATTTACCTATGGTATCGGATAAATCGTTTTTCCCAATTATAGCGCCATCTATCCACAGTTCGAAAAAATGTCTTGAATAAAAGTTGCTTACTTTTACGTAACAAATCCAAATCTACAAGAAAAACTGGGGGTTTCTATTTGAGATTTTAAAGTTACCCCCACCCCACCTCTAGGGGGTGTAGTGGGGGTTGGTTTTTGTTGTCATTGGATAGATTTTTGAAAATGATTGAACACGTATTTTTCAGTTTTTCGATCCGATGTTTAGTTCGCGAAATATTCGACCGTTCCACTACTTTTGGGACACCCTATATTATATATTAATCGGCGTTTATTCGTGTCAAATTTCAGTACGATACGAAACAAAACTTCAACCAAAACTTGAATTCAAAAAATTCGTGTTTTTATCGTAGTCTTAGAAAAACCACCGGTAGAGACCTTTTGTGCTACAATTAACATTAGAATTCGTTTTGTCGTATTAATTAATTAAACACTCTTCTTTAGTTCAATCGTTTGGGTCAAATCTTTGGACGTTAATTTGACTGCCTTTTCTTCAATGCAAATGACTAAAAATTTGCAGACATATGCATTCGCGGGAACAATACACGAATAGTCAATAATTTATTAATTTTTTAAATAAAAAAAAAACGATTTTATCGGAAAATGCTTCAATTCTCTTGTTTTTTACAATGAAGAAACTTGAAACTTTTACAGATTGTAGCTAATTATATGAACTATTCATAATTTCACTTTTTACGTTAATTGTTTACGTTATGTTTCAGAAATAAACAATAAAGTTTAAAAATGTTTGCTGATTCCGACTACTTTTCATGTTTGTACATCATATTATATGTTTTATACATATTTTAATAAACATGACGATATATTTTAATGTTTGAAAAGTGTAAAACTAAAAAGTAAAAAATAAAAAAATATAAAAAAAATATTTTTAAGAAACTCTTTTCTTTAGTTACGAGTGATTAAAATTAAACATAAAAATATCAACGAAAAAGCAAAAAATAAAACAAATTGAAAAAATCTAGCACATTCGTTAAAGAAAAGCGTGGTGTGAAAACCGTTTATTCGATGAAGACGCGCCACGCTTTTCTTTGACGAATGTGTTCGATTTTTCCAATTTTTTTATTTTTTGCTTTTTAGTTGATCTTTTTATATGTTTAATTTTAGTCACTCGTAACTAAAGAAAAGCGTTTCTTATAAAAATTGTTTTCATATTTTTTTATTCTGTAGTTGTTTTGGATAAATAATCATCGAAAATCATGGAACACTCTAACATCGAAGTAAAAAACTCCTATATAGTAGGTATAATTTAATTAAAAATCTTAAAAATTCAAATGGATTGCGTAAATGTGTTCAAAACGTTTTCGGACCTATTAGTCCATCATCAGTAAACTCTTGTACTTGCTAAATAGTCCCAGAACCAAAGAGTGGTTATATTTAGAATTGAATTTACATTGTTAAGTTGTAAAATTAAGAAAGCTTAAAGCCGATGTTAATGGATACCTTCCGGGAACACGAAGAATCATTACACGAAAACTTAACCAACCAACTTGGTCTAGTGACGTTTGCCAAGTAACCAGTAGACCAAGATGGTTGTTTGATGTATATGTTACCCATATGTGAAGTAATTCTTCGTTAAAGAATGTCTTATACATGCTCGATGGGATTCAGATCGGGGGATTGTACTGGCCAAGGTAACACATGAATACCTTCGTTAGCAAGCCAGTCTGTCACTAAGCGTGCGACATGTGGACGAGCATTATTATGCATGAGGTGAAAGTTCTGACCAACAGTACCAGCAAACGCACGAAAGATCGTTTAAAAAGAATGGTGTCGAGGTACCGCTGAGCTGTAAGGAAGCGATCTGGAAAAACAAGGTCCTTTCTGCCACCGATTATTATTCAATCCCATACCATTACTGTACTACCTTTATGTGTAAACTTCCTGGACATGTCTTAGGCGTTCTATATTTTCAGATCGTCTCTTCCCTCTTACTAGACGAGAATCTGGATGAAATCCAAATCTAGATTCGTCGGAGAATAAAGCTGTAGCCTAATCATTTGCATCCCAGTTTTGATATTCTCGACACCACTCTGATCTTGCAGCGCGGTTGCCTTTGGAAATAGATGGACATCTCAACGGCCTTCGACTATGGAGACGATTTTTTATAGTATCATGGCCTATGGTTATTACCTGGTTTAAATAGAATAGAATAGAAATATGCTTTATTGTCACTGAAAATTTTTACAATTTTATGGACAAAGCTTACATACAGTCAAAAGAAAAATAATATCAATAACAAATAACAACTACAATTTACTAAAATTAGATAAATCGTCAATATACAGTATATAAGCTATATAATAAATGCAAAGACAAAAACAATTTATTGCAAAATTTATATAAATTGCAAATTGAACATACTTACAACAAAAATAAAATACATCAGGAACTGACAAGTTTAAGCTACTGCGTATGAAACCCAATTTTCTTATAGACTAAGAGCCGCTATAGGTGAAATTTCTTAATTATTTTAGGCACGATGGGACCCTATAACTTAAATAGTAGAACCTAAAAGAAAACGTTTGAACACTGTGCCGTCACTTTTCAGTAGCACATGCGTCGACAGTGGCGCATCAAACTTTCCACTTATGGACGGGATAAATAAATTAAAAGTTAACAGAACTTACTAACAGAATTAAATTTTTTTATTTTTTTAAGTTCTATGTGATTAACACATAGGATTCATCGTGATTTTAACCCACCACCCCCTTCCCCCTGCCCCCACCATCAAAAACTTCATTTTTCGTTTTTATTTTTTATTTTTTGGTGGGATGCAATAAATTTTAAAATTTCAAAAAATTCACACGCATAGTTGAGGCTTTTATAAAACATGCCTATTTTTTATAGACCCATAGGTAGAGTGTACATAACCTCAAAAAATTAAAAGAAATTTTTTTTTTCAAAAAAGCATATAACTTTTTTTGAGGAATAGCTGCAGGTCTAATTTTTTCTTAATCTTATGTGTTTTATCAAACACTATATTTTTAATTTTTTTCAGATTTTTCCGTAAGTCTCCCCACCTTCAAAAATCCGAAAAACTGTTTTTTGGGGGGTTTTGGGGGATTTTCCCTATTTTATAGACTTCATAATATATCAAATCAATTTTGTTTTTATAGGTTATATGTAACTTGAAGTAACTGAGTTCTTTAGAATATTTAAAAATCAGAAAAACACGTTCAAACCCCCCAAAACCCCCTTAAAAAACAGTTTTTTGGATTTTTGAAGGTGACTAACGTTACAGAAAAATCTGAAAAAAAACAGAAATATAGTGTTTGATAAAATACACAAGATAAGAAAAAATTAGATCTGCAGCTATCCCCAAAAAAAAGTTACATACTTTTTTTCAAAAAAAAGTTTTTAAATTTTTTTGAGGTTATGTACATTCAACCTACAGGTCTATATAGAAGTGTTTTATAAAAGCCTTAACTATGCGTGTAATTTTTTTGACATTTTAAAATTGATTGCATCCCACCAAAAAAAAATAAAATCGAAAAATAAAATTTTTTGATGGTGGGGGCAGGGAGAAGGGGGTGTTGGGTTAAAATTACGATGAATCTTATGTCTTAATCACATAAAACTTAAAAAAATGAAAAAAATTAAATTCTGGTAATGAGGGAGGGTATTTTTTAATTTATGTATCCCGTCCATAAGTGGAAAGTTTGATGCGCCACTGTAGACGCATGTGCCACTGAAAAGTGACGGCACAGTGCTCACACGTTTTCTTTTAGGTTCTACTATTTAAGTTATAGGGTCCCGTCGTGCCTAAAATGATTAAGAATTTTCACCTATAGCGGCTCTTAGTCTATTAGTTATTCATTAAGAAATTCTTCTATTGAATAATATGGTTTTTTAGATAGACAGCCTTTTGTCATTTTACGGAACTTTGGGAAAGATGTTGCAGATTTAAGTTGTAACGGGAGATGGTTGTAAAGTTTTTTTGCGGAATATAATATAGATTTCTTTACTAACTCAGTAGATTGGATCGGTAAATAAATATCAAAACTAGAATTTCTGGTGGAGTAAAGATGATTGGGCCTTGCTGGAAAGACATGAAGGTGTTTACGAATTAAACAAACCGTTTCTAGAATATATAAAGATTGAAGTGTTAAAATTATGTGATCTCTGAAGTAAGTTCTGCAATGTGTAGATCTTCTGAGGCCAAACAGATATATTATTGCTCTTTTTTGTAATTTAAAAATAACATCAAATTGAGCGGCTGTACTTGAACCCCAAAAAGGAAGACCATATTGAAGCTAAGACTCGAAGAACGAAAAATATGTTATTTTAGAAGATGCTAAATTGAGTTCCCTTATTGAGACAGATCTTATTGCATAGCGAGTTTCATATAAGTTGCATATAAAACACTTCTATTTTTTATGGACCTGTAGGTTGAATGTACATAACCTCAAAAAAATTTAAAAACTTTTTTTTGAAAAAAAGTATGTAACTTTTTTTTGGGGATAGCTGCAGGTCTAATTTTTTCTTAGTCTTGTGTATTTTATCAAACACTATATTTCTATTTTTTTTCAGATTTTTCTGTAACGTTAGTCACCTTCAAAAATCCAAAAAACTGTTTTTTAAGGGGGTTTTGGGGGGTTTGAACGTGTTTTTCTGATTTTTAAATATTCTAAAGAACTCAGTTACTTCAAGTTACATATAACCTATAAAAACAAAATTGATTTGATATATTATGAAGTCTATAAAATAGGGAAAATCCCCCAAGGCGAGTTTCTTACTTAACGAATCGATATGAAGAAACCATTTGAGGTTGCTGTCTAAAAAAATACCAAGAAATTTTACAGAATCAACGGTACTGATCTGGCTGTTATTAAGAGGCAAAGGTTGAAGAGCTCCTTTATAGGATAATGCTACTGTTTTATCTACGTTAAAAGAGAGTAAATTAGAGTCAGACCAGGTCTTTATCGTCAGTAGATCCGAAGTTATTGTTTCATGAAGAGATGCAATAGTTGAGTTGCTCCAAGTGATACTGGTATCATCAGCAAAAAGAAATAATTTCCCATTGATTTTTAAATTAGTGATGTCATTTATAAAGATAAGGAACAGAAGAGGACCCAATACTGAACCTTGTGGTACTTCACATACAATGTTTTTGAGACTAGAGTCAGTATTATTTGCTCTAACTAGTTGTTTCCTATTATTCAAGTAGGATTGGAACCAATTCAAAGAAATACCTCGAATTCCATAGAAATTTAGTTTTTTAATCAAGATGTCGTGATTTACACAATGATTTACCTGCTGCAAGTTGTTAACCAAACCAAGTCTTCTAGAACTCTAGATTCTGCAGTTATATCGCGCGTGCGTCCTGGATGACGTTAGGCTAGACTTCCGGTGTCGTACAAACGCCGCCACAATCGACTTATAACATTTTAGGAGACTCCCATTAGCTCAGCTACTATAGTTTGCCGCGTGCCACCTTGAAGAAGACCTACAACCCTATTCATTTAATCCAAAGTTAAATGACGTCGTTTTATGATAAAATGACAATATTTTTAATGCACTAACTAAACAAGAACTTTATAACAGGAACAAAATCTAAACTACGAGAATATTTACTTCATTATAAACACAATAGGTTTCAAATACAGTGGAATCCCCATAAGTCGGCCCCCGATAACCCGGAAGTCCGGCTAACCCAGACCGATTTTCATCAGACAAACATTTTAACAATAAAAATGTATGTAATATAATATTTGAGAGATACTTAATGTGTATTTGTGTAATTTGAACTATACGATAGTAAAAATGACTCATGGCACACGGCGGCAGAGCGACGTTCATTGTTTCTGATTATCGGAAACAACAGGCACCTGTAGTATTCCTTTATTTATTTCAAACTGTCTTAGCATTGTTTAAAAAAGAATAAAAGACTATTTAAAAATTCTTTTTTAAACAATGGTCTCAGTTTTCACTGTTCTTAAATAACATAACATCGTTCCGATTGTGACTGTATTGTGTTTAGTACAGTCTTGTATTGTTCGCTTCCGTTTGTTTAGGTTTGTGTTTGCGTGTTTTTAGTAATTTAGATGTGTAGGTACTGTGCATATATTTTTATATTTCATGTTATTTCAATTATAACAGAGTTTATCTGTAAGTATACCGTATTTTATTAATTTTTACCATATTCTCCGGCTAACCCGGATTTTCGATAACCCGGATTGGCCGCGATCACGATTAATCCGAGTTAATGAGGTTCCACTTTATTGAAATGGTTGCTGATGTTAGCACATATTATTTATGTAGGGTAGGTAATAAGTCTACTACTCACAAGCTTATTCGATTTTATTTATTTAAAGTGTAAAGGTAAAAGTTGGGCGACCGGTTTCGATGTTTAAAATATACATCATCATCAGGCTCTTAAGAGTTGTCTCGTTGGTCTCACAAAAATTCTTTCTTTAATATAAAAAATGTCTAGAGGGAGGGGGGCTAATTTGCCAATTCTATGTACTGATATCTTAGCTTCTTAAGGGCCTGATGATGATGTATATTTTAAACATCGAAACCGGTCGACCAACTTTTACTTTTACACTTTAAATAAATAAAATCGAATAAGCTTGTGTGTAGTAGACTTATTACCTCCCCTACATAAACAATAGGTTTCCCCTCTCCTGTTCCAACCTGTTAGAACAAAATTTCTTACTGATTTTCTTGATCAGATTTTAATTATAGGAAAATACTCTAAAATAAAGTGAGCTATATATTTTTCAATAAATATTTACTTTTTGTTAAATTATTGTGGAAGTTTCAAGCAGACAACTAAATATTCCCCGATCCCCGCTTTTTGACCTACATTTAGCAAACTCTCCCTCATATTTATTATCCTCCAAATACTGTTAAGTCCTCAAGCGTTTAACACACTTCAAACATAATTTAAAATGAGATATCCACACGTTTTCGGTTTTATTCTCCGATTTAACTTTCTGAGATTATTCGCAAACGGAGAACCGGCCGTTTAAGAGTAAAATTTTCTTTCTGAGGTTCCACAAAGCTTTGAAATGTTAAGCGAAAAGCGGAAACCGGGCAATTTTCTATATGAAGGATAAGCCAACGTGGTGTGGCTTTCACAAGGGTATACATTTCCTGTTCTTTGTTTTTATACGTCCGGAAATGTCGGACCGAATATTAGTCTATGGGCCAGGTCACCGTGGTCTTTTCAATTCCACACAGGATTTTTTTATGTAGAAAAATTTATTGAAAAATCCCTTATAAAAGGTATTTATTTATTTAAAAAATCTCAGAGGGCCACAACTAGATCACCTGTATAATTTTAATTCAATACAAATAAAGATAAAGTTATTTAACAAATTTAAGAGCTTTAAAATGAGATTACGATCAAATGAGGTTACCTTCAAAAAATTCTTATATTGCAACCATTTTTTACTAATTTTACAATATTTCGATTACTAATTATTGGATTAAAGTCAAACACTATTTTTCTTATTTTCTTAAGAAATATATTTTATTTAAAATTTTTTTATATCTTTTAGTATACGAGCTACAGTCTTAGAAACAACTTATAAACAATTAAATTGTTTATAAGAATTGTTTGGCAACTTGGATTTACTTTCGAAATTCGCAATCAGCAGCCACAAATACATTAAAAAGCTTAAAATCAGAATTGACAAGGCTACGTTGACCTAGCCGGCCCCTTGACTATATAGAACTGCGTGAGGTTCATTTTTTTGTAAGTCAACCTTTGACCTTTTTATGATATGTAGAATATATAAAAAAGAGTTTTATTTTATCCTGTCATGTGTTATGTTAAAAATAAAAAAAATGTGCATGGAGGACATCTCTTTGATGATGTTCATCCCTGAATTTGTATAAATTTAAACTTATTACGGAATTTGAATAAAAATATTCGCTGAAGTCCTTTAGTTAAAATGAAAAAATAAAAAATATAATAAAATATAAAAATATTGAATTATTATAAAACATTTGAATTACTATAAATTTTTGAGTATCACATAACTAAAATTGTCCACAGTTTGCCATCACTCGTTTGACTCTTCAAGTCATCTTTCCATTTGGTTCCAATATTTTTTATAAGGTTCATTCACAAATATAGTGCCTTGATGATTTTCAATATCATCACGTAGCGCTACAACCCTGGGTGGGTCCTGGCTGACTGTACAACTTTCTTCCAATTTGTTCGGTTTTCCATCAACCTAGGGTCAAATGGAATCTTCATTTTCTGGAGATCTGCTTGGATGTTATATCTCCATCGCATTCTGGGACGTCTGAGTGGTCTTTTGCCTTAGGAATCTCCTCCCATACCAGTTTTACAAGTCTCTCGTTATGAAGTCTGTGCAAGTGGCCTGCTCATCTTAGTCGCTGTGATTTATTTTCTTGGACAATATCGGTGTCATTGTAGAGTTCTTTTAATTCGAAGTTGATTCTGATCCTATATGATCCTTGAAGATTTTGGTAAGCGGTAAACCAAACAATAAATACAGCAGGAGTTTAAATAGCTTTGAACTATTAAATTAGCAGTGCTAATCTCAAGGACCGTATGACATTTATCCTTTCTATTTATCTCCTTTTCCATTTATCTCAAGGACAAATAATCCCGGACAAAAAATCCCCACAAATTATCCCTGGACAAAAAATCCCCGGACAAATAATCCCCGGACAAAAAATCCCCACAAAAAATCCCGGACAAATAATCCTCACAAATTTTTTTGGACAAAATATCCCCACTAAAAATCCCGGACATAATATCCCCAAGAAATATTTGCTGCCGAATAGTTCTCTAAAAGTTTTCCCGAAATGTTTCCAAATTTTATGCCGAAAACTTTAAATTTTACATGACAAAAGAATGTGAGTTTTTTTAAAAATCTTTCATAGCGGCTCGGGGAGAGGCCAGATGGGAGAAGGTTTGTAGGACGGCCTAGAAAAAGGTGGAAAGATGTAGTTAGAGAAGATCTGGAGAAAATGTGATTGAGTCAATGGGAAATAGTGGCACAGGACCAACAAACATGGAAAGCAATAGTAAACGCGGTAAAGACTCTCGAAGAGTTATAACGATATTGATGATGATGACTAAATATTTGTAAATATTTTTGACGTTAAGTTTACAAAAAAGAACAGGTTTTTTTGCATTACAATCAAGATTATCGTTTTCAAGACCATCACGAATACGCAATGTTTTGAACATATTTATTCAAAGCAGGGCGAGCAAAAGATTTACGCGAATAATTACATGATTCCCACAGCCTTCCACGATTTTTGAAAAAACTCTTTTGCCATGTAAAATTTGAAGTTTTCGGCATGGAATTGGAATTCGAAATTTGGTAATAGAAATTGCAATTCATGCTTAATCTTAATTGCTATTCATTATTTTCGTACCGAAAAGCGGTTTCATGGCGATTGCTATGTACGAGTATAACAATCATGCACCGAGGCTGAAAAACTTTTGCGTCGATTGAATTCACGGGAAAACTTTTAGAGAATTATTCGGCAGCAAATATTTCTTGGGGGTCTTATTACCGGAATTTTTTGAGGGGATATTTTGTCCAAAAAAATTTGTGGTGATTATTTGTCTGGGATTTCTTGTGGGGATTTTTTGTCCGAGGATTACCTATTTGTATGGGGATTTTTTGTCCGGGGATTTTTTGTCCAGGGATAATTTGTGGGGATCTTTTTTCCGGGGATTATTTGACAGGACCCCTATAAATGTCATACAGTCCTTCCATTTATACGAGATATTCCAATTTAAATAGAAATTTACAGTTATTTTTAAAAATGATTCACTATACTTGTAATTCAAAACTATTGGTAAATGTGAAAACAGTTTATTTTGTTTGTCTTAAATAACTTGTAGGCATATTAAGGTATTGTGTACTTACTTATTGTTTTCCTTGTTCGTTTCAGCAATCAGTCGTTTTATGGGACTGCTGAAAAGATATATAAAAATAATTAAACATTTATGTAGGTACTCGTAATTGATTTTATTGCCCGCCAAGCTAAAGTTTAAGAGTACTCTTATTTGACATATTGTGGTAGGGCAGCCCAAGCGGAGATATTTGCTGTTACTCGAGCGCGTCAGATTATCGCATGGAGAGAAACCTTGTACCCTGTAAATGTACCTTTAGCATATAGTGGCTCTTAATACAGGGGAGTTCCTTAAGGGGAATCCAAAAAAATCTACCCGTAGAAAAACTCGAAATCTTCAGATTAAGATAAGGTAAGTTAAGTAAATACATGCAAAATAATGTATATTTTAAAAATCTGACGATTTGAGCGGGGCAAGGAAATGGACGAGTCCCAAAGTTTCACAAAAAAAAAGCGAATATTTCGTGAAGTGAACGTCAGATCGAAAAACTAAAAAAAAAGAATGTGTGTGTACTGTGTGTGTACTTTGTACGCATGTAAGAAGTTATATTTCTATTATATGATTTCAACGAAATAAATATACTTTCGAACACTTTATTTATAGAAACGAAAGTTGAGTCAGGAGCTTCTGGTCAGGTGGAGTCAGGTGCCTCTACCCAGGTGCTCCGATGAGGAAACAGCTATTCCGAAATACGTATAAGCACATAGTAGAGGTGATGTACTGTTATCGAATATAAACCATCCTTGCTTTTCTTTTACTTTACTTATATTTTATTTAAAAATTGAACTAATTTTTACTTACTACTTTTCAAAAAATTTTATTAAAACATTACCAAAAATTAAAAAAAAATTAGAAAACACCCGGATTCGAACCGGGGACCTCTTGATCTCCAGTCAAAGGCTCTACCACTGAGCTATATTCCTTTTGTTTGTGCGTGTGCGGACTACAAGATTTCTCAGACAATGTGTCAAATAGACCAAGTGAAGTATAACAATACTGTAAATATTACTTTTATTATTTTATTCCCGAGGTAGACAAATCCAAAGATACAAAAATTATAATAAATTAATTTACTAAAAATACTACTTAATATATTATTTCCACATATTTTTTGGACTAAAACATACATAACTAACATTTATTAAAATGCCTCAATGCCTGTCAAAATACCTCAATATTTTTCAAAAATCTATCGAATGGCACCAAACACGACCCCTCATGGAGGTAAGGTGGGGGTTACTTTAAAATCTTAAATAGGAGCCAAAAATATTTATTCCAGATTTGAACTTTTAACGTAAAAATAAGCAAGTTTTATTCAAGACATTTTTTCGAATTATGGATAGATAGCGCTATAATCTGAAAAAACGATTGTTGGAAATGGAAAATTAAATTAAACAATAGAGAGTCCCCCACTTTATGGAAAACTTAACTTAACTTTTTTTTCTTTTACTACCTACTCTTCATAACCCAATAGGGCCCCTAACGCTCGAGTAACTGCAAATTTAGCATACTTCCTCCCCTACTATGAGCTTTTATGTTGGAAACCAACTATCACGTAGAGTAAAAAAATATTTTAAATTGCAAAAAATTATCGACCTATTAGCTCTGGATCCCGCGTACCTATAAAAAGTTTATTGATAGCAAGCTGAAAATTTGTTAATAGCTTAACGGTCTCTAGTCGGACAAACTGTCGTGTATGGGAACATTGGAACATGTCAAATGACAGAAATTATGTTGGCAATAAAGAGCAGTCAGATTTTTGCACGAGAGGTTAATGAAAGGATAACAAATCTATTGGAAGTTCTATCCGACGTCGTTATTTTTGTGTGAATAAAAAAACCTTTACTGTATTATACAATTTGATCTGAAAATGGCCAAAACTTGTTCTATACAAAATATTTTTGTTTTATTATAACTTTGACATTTCGCTCATCTGATATTCGTCATCGATATTTCGATATTTCGCTCATCGATAAAATGGCCAAAACTTGATCTAAACAAAATATTTTTGTTTTATTATAACTTTGACATTTCGCTCATCTGATATTCGTCTGGCATATTGGCTTAAATCAAATTATTCCATCACGGAATTAAACCCCTTATCGAAAATTCGCCACCGAAGCACCGCTCAACTACTAAACACGGAGAGTAATCAGTGTTTGAATTATAAATGCCATACCCATATCTCCCACATGCTTTGTGCTGCTAACTCCCGAAGATTTGAAAGCTTTAACTACTTATCTGAGTTGCTTTTTAGAGTGGCGAAATAGAGCGTAGCAAATTGATATCGTAATATTTTATGAGCAGAAAGTGTTATTACAAATGCAGGATTGTCCAGGTTTACGGTATTTTCCAGATGCGTCCTTAAATACGTTACATATATGTGATACTTACAGAGAACCATTGCGTTTACCAGGTGTTACTTGCTTGGAAGTTATTCTAAATAGAATAACAAGTAAATGTAAAAGAATGTTTAAATTAGTATAGTAACTGTAGTTTCGTCTTCTTATGAAATCATAATGGCTATTTTTGAAAGTTGCTTTAAGGGGATGGGTACGTAGTTTCTGCTCCAATGCTATTCAAATGGGATTCATTTTTTTCGAATCCTGAGAAAACTAATAAGTATTTTTGAAAAATTTAAACGCAGAATGAAAGATTACGTTATTATTAGTGCAGCCGATATGTGAAACAATTGTGCGTTTAATAATAGAAACATATAATTTGGACCACATATACTACACATATAAAGGTTCAAATTTAGATACGAGGCCATCTCAGATTTTGCCTTTTACAAAAATGGCGAGAATTTAAAATGGCCAATATACATATGTGACTAATAGCATGATAACTTTTGAACGAAAAGTCCGATTTCAACCAAATTTGGTATATAGGTTCTTTTTTTAATGTATAAGATTAAGGTCTTGAACCGGAAGAATCGGTTTAACAAAAGTTGTGTTTATCCTGATTTTTAATGTAAAAATATGTTGTTTTTGTTTAAATTCTTTCACCCTGTATATATTAATTCTTTAAAAAGTTAATACCGCCATTGAAAAGAGCGTAACAATATTTTTTAGCAAATATTTTGAACTTTTTAGTAATGTTAATTACCATTTAATAAATGCATAACGTATCTTCACATATACCTATGTGCGACAGACTCGTGCAAATATTATAAAAATTATTGTGCATTTAATGGTGGAAGCATATAATTTGTTGGACCACATATACTTCACATATAAAGGTTCGAATTTAGATATTTGGCCATATGAGAGGCCATCTCAGATTTTGCCCTTTACAAAAATGACGGGCATTCAAAATGGCGACTATATATGTGATCAATAGCACGATAACTTTTGAACGAAAAGTCAGATTTCAGCCAAATTTGGCATCAAGGTTCTTTTTTTGATGAATAAGATCGAGGTCTTGAACCGGAAGAATCGGCTTACCAGAAGTTGTGTTTTTACTGTTTATTTTATGTAAAAATATGTTGTTTTTGTTTCAATTCTTTCACCCTGTATATATTAATTTTTCAAAAAACAATACCGCCATTGAAAAGAGAGTAAAAATATTTTTAAGGAAATACTTTGAACTTTTTAGTTATGTTAATTACCATTTATTAAATGCTAACGTATCTTCACATGTACCTATGTGAAGCAGATTCATTTGAACGCCCGCCATTTTTGTAAAAAACAAAATCTGAGATGGCCCCATATCTAAATTTAAATCTTTGTATGTGTAGTGTGTGTTGTCCAAATTATATGCTACCACCATTAAATGCACAATAATTCTTATATTATGTGCACGAATCTGCCGCACATAGGTTCATAGGTACATGTGAAGATACGTTATGCATTTATTAGTTGGTAATTAACATAACTAAAGAGTTTAAAATATTTCTTAAAAAATATTTTTACGCTCTTTTTAACGCCGGTATTACCATTTTGAAAAATTAATATATACAGGGTAAAAGAATTAAAAAAGAATGTGTGTACTTTGTACGCACGTAAGAAGTTACACTTCTCTTATATGATTTCAACGAAATCAATATACTTTAAACAGTTTATTTATATTTAATTTAAATATTAAACTAATTTTAATACTTACTACTTTCCAAAAAATTTTATTAAAACAATACCAAAAATTAAAAAAATAAAAAAATAAAACACACACAAACATATTGAAAAATGCCACAAAGAAATGATTTCTGAACAATAATTGTTGGCAAAAATTTTAATTAAATACGTATTTTCTGAAAAAAATTATATAATAATATACTTACAATCATAAAATGTATTAAAAAAATAAAAAAATAATAACTTGCATTGGGGCTCGAACTCGCTTCCCGTCGATCCCGCCGAACGAAAGTCAAAGCGATTTTCCACTGCGCCACCTTCGCGTGTATGTTATGTGGGAATATAAACCAACTGGACGTTTACACCATAAACTTTTTGACATTTTGTTAGTTTGATTTTTGTCGAATTAAAATATTAAACTACAACAAAATATAGAGGAAGAAAACAATATATTAGATGAAGATTTGTAGAAAGTTTGTTCGTAATTAGATTATGTAAATTAAAGCTTTGCCTACTAATAGGTAAGTACATTATTTTTTACATTTTCCAAATGGGTATGAAGATAATTTTTTATTGCAATACAACTGAAACATTTAGAATTACGTACCTGTGGCTTTTCAAAACGATTTAAAAAGTCACTACAATTATAAATTTGATTTTATTTCTGTCCTTACAACAATAAAAACTAATATATACAACATTTTTGTTTACCGATAACCTCCATATTGAACAATTATTGACAGATCATATCAACATCCAATCAGAGCCCGTATAACGATTAATACCATACTGTCGGTGAGCGCATGCACCCAGTAAAATAAAAATTCACTCCCAATCGCGCCTAAAGAACTATAACTTCAAAAATAAACAACATATTTTTACATAAAAAATTAGGAAAAACACAACTTCTGGTAAACCGATTCTTCCGGTTCAAGGCCTTGATCTTTTACGTCAAAAAAGAAAGCTATATACCAAATTTAGTTGAAATCCGACTTTTCGTTCAAAAGTTATCGTGCTATTAGTCTCATATGTATAGTCGCCATTTTGAACGCCCGCCATTTTTGTAAAAGGCAAAATCTTCGATGGCCTCCCATCTAATTTTGAGGTGACCTCATATCTAAATTTGAACCTTTTTATGTGTAGCATATGTGGTCCAAATTATATGCTTCTACGATTAAATGCACAATAATTCTTATAATATCTGCAGGAATCTGCCACACATAGCTACATGTGAAGATAAGTTATGCATTTATTAAATGGTAATTAACATAACTAAAAAGTTCAAAATATTTCCTAAAAAATATTTTTATGCTCTTTTCAATGGCGGTAGTAACTTTTTGAAGAATTAACATATACAGGAAAAACACACCTTCTGGTAAACAGATTTTTCCGGTTCAAGAGCTCAATCTTATACACCAAAAATAGAACCCATATACCAAATTTGGTTGAAGTTGGACTTTAGTTCAAAAGTTATCGTGCTTTTAGTCACATATGTATCGTCGCCATTTTGAATGCCCTCCATTTTTGTAAAAGGTAAAATCTGAGATGGCCTCGTATCTAATTTTGAACCTTTATATGTGTAGTATGTGTGGTCCAAATTATATGCTTCTATCATTAAATGCACAAGTTTTATAATATTTGCACGAATCTGCCGCACTATATTAGCGAGGGTCGAAAGTCCCTGAGAACTTTTATGTTTATTTTAATAAGTTACAGGGGTGAAAAACTAAGAGAAAATTTAGTGTGATTTTTAATTTCAAATATCTCTCTATCTAATATTAAATTGTTAAAGTACGTTACCAAGTGTTTTATTTTTAAATGCCTTTAACCTGACGTCAACTATAAACAATTTATTTGCACGGTAGCTCCAACAACTGAAAATAGATACATGATATATCATCTCAGATGAAAGACAATTAAAAAGGTAAACGAAAAATGTCAAAATATACAGGGTGTCCTATTTAAAAAAAAACATAAATATGGTTTATATTTCCTTAGCGAGACCCCCTAAAAAGTTTTTTGTACGCCACTGAATCCGCCCATAATATATCTTTTAAAAGTTCCTATAAAGTTTTTTAAAATTTTTCTTAATAAAGAAGATCTGTAACCCTGTCGTTTTCGACATTTTTCAATAATCGCCCAGTATCTCGATAATGTGAGGAGCTATAGATGATTTGATTAGGTAATCGTTACTTTAACGAAAAAAGAAGTCATGACATCTTAACTACTTTTTTTTTCTATCTCCTCTAGTTTTCGGTATACACTGCAAAACATACCAATTTGGGACACCCTGTACAGTAGATAAATTATTACAATCACTGAATACATAGTTAGTGAAAAAATTATCAGTAGTAATTGCACAAGAGCTCTAAAATTCTATATTAATTTTAGAGATCGAGTGCAATTTGTTGCGATTATTTCATGAATAAAACTGTTCAAAACCAAAATTTTATTGTAATTTATGTATGTAAGTACAAATTAGTACAATTAAACAAACAGCTGTTATAAATATTAATTTGACGGTTGAAAGTCATCACTTTTATAATTTTTAAAACATTAATTGTCATCAATGTCACTGAATGCATTTTTTCGTAGCAGCGAAGGGCATCTGACGTAATATACTTGACGACGGGAAATTATCAAAAATTATCGATTTAATTTAGATTTCTGTAGCTTTCTATTGGTCAGAATCTCCTATGAATGAAATAATCAGTAGGTAGTAATTGCACAAAAGCTCTAAAATTATTGAATTTTTCCCGAGTGACACTCTGACAGTTTTAAGTTCACGAGCCGAAGGCGAGTGAAATTATGTCAAAGTGTCACGAGGGCAAAAATTCTATATTAATTTTAGAGATCGAGTGCAATTTGTTGCGATTATTTCATGAATAAAACTGTTCAACACCAAAATTTTATTGTAATTTATTTATGTAAGTACAAATTAGTACAATTAAACACACAGTTGTTATAAATATTTCACGGTTGAAAGTCATCACTTTTATAATTTTTAAAACATTAATTGTCATTAATGCCACTGAATGTATTTTTTCGTAGCAACGAAGGTCATCTGACGTAATATACTTGACGATGGAAAATTATCAAAAATTATCAATTTAGTTAAGATTTCTGTAGCTTTCTATTGGTCAGAATCTCCTATGAATGAAATAATCACAAATTATCAATTTAATTTAGATTTCTGTAGCTTTCTATTGGTCAGAATCTCCTATGAATGAAATAATCAGTAGCAATTGCACAAGAGCTCTAAAATTATTGAATTTTTCCCGAGTGACACTTTGACAGTTTTATATCAAAGTGTCACGAGGGCAAAAATTCTATATTAATTTTAGAGCTCGAGTGCAATTTGTTGCGATTATTTCATGCATAAAACTGTTCAAAACCAAAATTTTATTGTAATTTATTTATGTAAGTACAAATTAGTACAATTAAACACACAGTTGTTATAAATATTTGACGGTGTAAAGTCATCATTTTCATCATTTTTAAAACATTAATTGTCATTAATGTCACTGAATGTATTTTTTCGTAGCAACGAAGGGCATCTGACGTAATATACTTGACGACGGGAAATTATCAAAAATTATCAGTTTAGTTTAGATTTCTGTAGCTTTCTATTGGTCAGAATCTCCTATGAATGAAATAATCATATTAATTAACTGAATTAATAATTAAGGCAATTCATTATACAAGTAACAGTTATCCAAGAACATTCAAAAGCCATCTTTAAAGTTAATGATGAAATTGTCAAGTAAAGTTTACATATCCATACCAGTGAGAATTTTACTACACGTAACTTGCCGTGTAAAGACAGAAAAAGTAGGGATAACCGTAAATATTTGCGAATTATGTACCGATAGCCTTAAAAAAATTAATTGATTTGTATTGATACCGACTCGGCAAATTTTTGACACAAAAATTATATCTTCGGCCTAGATATCTTGTTTCTTGAATCTTTCACTGTATTATAATTATTATTATGAGTCACAATATTTCATATTTTGGCTATGGTATGCCAATTGGAAATATGTTGCGCAGGATAGAGATTCTTATTTATTATCCAATTTACATACCCATAAGTCAGGATACTTCTTGTGATGGTATTATATATTATTCTTTTGGTTTTATACTGATGTTCATATCCCACAGTACGGGGTATAATTTTTGTATGCAGTCTCTTATATGTCCTAGTGTATTTTTTATGTCTCCTTCCTTTGTTTGATATTATGAAACCTAAATACTTATACTTGTCTTTTCCTTTGATTCTTTGTATATTCCTGTTCCAATTTTGTCATCATAAAACTGAGGTCATCTTCGTCTTGTGCGATTACTATTTGGTCGTCAGCAAATATTAGGGTGTGTAGGAATTTGTTTTTTACTGGTATACCCATTCCTTCTCACTTTGTTTTCCATGGTTTCAGGTTTTTCCAGGAATATTTTGAATAGGGTAGGGGATGTGGAGCAGCTCTGTAGTAGTCCCTTTGTCATCATAAACAGACTGCATATTTTATTGCCCGTTTTGACAGCTACTTTATTATTCTTGTAGAGTGCTTTTACTGCTTTTATTAATATTCGTGGAACTTCGATGTCTTCCATCGCTTCCCATCGCTTGGTTCTAGGCATCCAAGCATAGGAATTCTTAAGATTCACAAATGTCAGATAAAGGAATCTATTTCTGGCCATTTTTTTTTTTTCGTTTAGTTGTTCGACCATGTAAATGTGATTTAAGCATGCTTTTCCCCCTCTAAAACTCATGCTTTTTCTCCTTTTTATCAAAAACTAGAGATATAAAATGAATCCCCTATTTCAAACACAAGCTTAATTAGCTTTTCTGTCTGAGCTTCTGAACGAGTCAAAACATAATCCCAGCTCAGGAATCCATCGCTAACCACTCGTTTATATTTCGTAACGTGAGTGAAAGAGTAAAGAAGTAAATTCCCTTAGGTACTTTTAAAAATTATTTATATAGCTTACATAAACTCGTCCTGATGGAATAAGGAAGCAGCCGTTTCGCTTAAGGTCAGAGAACTTTCTTGAGCTCAAGAATCATTCAGAGCCCGAGAAAGCCCCGTGCCCCAGTCCAATTCCGTTTAATTAAATTTATCCAACCTGTGAACCAGTGGCGCACATTACTGGCATTACCGCAGCTTAGTTAAGCTTAAAGTATATAAATTATAAATAATATCTCTCCAGTTTATATTCCTTAGTTACAAAAACACCAACTTATGGTGATGTCTATTTCTTGTTCCATTCTTTTTTATTTAATTAAAATAAAATAAAACAATAGGAAAAAAATTTTATTTAGTTATGAGAGACTAAAAGTTGAAATATAAAAAAATCAACTAAAAAGCAAAAAATAAAAAAAATCTAAGTCGACGTATTATTCGAAAAAAACGTTCGTTAAAAAAATGAAAAAATCTAACACAGAGGTTCTCAATCTGTGGTACATGTACCACTGGTGGTACATATCATTATTGGCGGTGATACACAAAACACAGAAAAAAATTAAAATAGTAGTACTTATTAAAATAGTAACTATTGATAATACAATTTAAAAATATAGGTGGTACCAAAAATAATAAAAATAACTGTAGGTGGTACATCACTCAAAAAGGTTGAGAACCGCTGACTAACACATTCGTTAAAGAAAAGCGTGGGGTGAAAACCGTTTATTCGATGAAGACGCGCCCCACGCTTTTCTTTAACGAATGTGTTAGATTCTTTAATTTTTTTAACGAACGTTTTTTTCGAATAATCCGTGAGTGATTTTTTTAATTTTTTGTTTTTTAGTGATTTTTTATATTACAACTTTTAGTCACTCATAACTAAATAAAAGCGTTTCTTAAAAAATTTTTTTCATATTGTTTTATTTTTTACTTTTTAGTCTTACACTTTTCAAACATTAAAATATATCTTCATGTTTAAAAAAAGGATGTAGGTATATGACAGATACCTTTTTTGCATTTATTTTAACTTTTGATACATACATTGTACATTTTATGTAATTTCTTCATACATTTCTTAAATCAAAATCATTATTTACGACTATTACAGTTTTTGCAATATTTCCATCTCTTGTAATACTCTATTATTGCACGGTGTAGACGCTGTTAATTTCTCGCAATGCAGTTCTTCGATGCGCAAGCCGTCTAAAGGTACGTATCCATACAAGGGTAAACCTCGCTCGGTGTAGTAGCTACACATAGTGGATGCGTCGGTGATCGCCGCTTGGCGCGTACACCCTTCGTTTCAACCGGTTTGCGGTTTATATGTAAGGGAGTGCATGCTCTATCCATTTGAGCAGCTACACCGAGCGGGGTTCACCCTTGTATGGATACGTACCTTAATGATCGCACTCGGCTCAATGAAACGTAAGCTTTGTAGGCTCAATGCAGGCTTTTAAGCCTGTCCTTACGCAAACACTTTCGGGCCCAAGTTCACTACAGCGCAGCGTAGTCAACAGTCGAACCTTGCGTTTTATAGACAGTCGAATCCCACGACAATACTAAGGGCAGCATTCGTCCCTCTGCGGTGCCATAACTTTTTTTCGCTGAAAACTGAATAGAAATCGGACAGAAACTGAATAAATTTGAAAATTTATTGTTTGTATATGAAGCATAACGTAAACAAATAACGCAAAAAGTGAATTCATTCATTTCCATTGAATAAAAGACAATCAAATTAACGTCTAAAGATTTGACGCAAACGGGTGAACTGAATAAAAGCGTTTAATAAAAATAGACGGATTTTTATTGTGACAATAAAGCAAAAATTATGACAATGTGATTATTAAAAATTGTTGCTAGTTGCTTAGCGACTTTTAACACGTAACATAGTCTCATAAGTTTTGTCTCCTTGATTTTCATTGTTAGATAGCATTCCGTTCCATGCTCCGCTATTCTAGTCACCAGTCTCTGAAGATCCAATATTTTCAGTTAAGATGACCTTGTCATCCGCATATCTAATTATGTTAATGAGAACTTTATTTACTTTTATTCCAGCTGTTTCATCCTCGAGAGCTTTTTCAGAATCTCTTCCGAGTAGGATTAAAAAGAATGTTTTCAGCTTCAACAGTATTGTGGTATCTCTCATTTATATCAATTGAGGAAGAAAAAAGTACTCTTCCACCATAACAACGCATCGGCTTATACCTCCGCGGTCGCCATGGCCAAATTGGTCGAATTGGACTAGGAACTGCTGTCTCATCCACCGTATTCTCCAGATTTGGTCCTGTACGACTTCTTTTTGTTTCCAAACTTCACTCAAAAAAAAAAAACGAGAAAACGTCACTCGCAGAGCAGATATTTAAGTCGAATGAGGAGTTCAGTGAAATACATAGGTACGTGTGTGTCTTTTTAATTTTGCATATAGCCGCTTAGATGGCCACCAATAAAACCTTCCGACACAAACGTAACCTCAATCTTTTGTTAACATAAATCGAGAGTTTCATTGCGACAAGTCGTGTAGACACAGTGAACTTTTGAAATTAGCCAGTCGGTCGAAAAATGGATCTTAGCCGAGAACATTTTCGAGAAATCATTTTTTAGAATTTTCGGAGAGGATTATCCCAACAGCAATATCAAGCTGAAATGTTTTCTGTATTTGAGAATGAAGCATCGCACCAGTCAACTATTTCCCGCTGGTATTGCGAATTTCAACGTAGTCGCTTTAGTCTCAGCGACGAATCTAGGTCAGGTCCATCCAAAACATCAGTCACACATCAAAACATTGATGCGGTTCGTCAGCTAATTAAGGATGACCGCCGTGTAACATATCGGGAAATCGAGGCATCTTTGGGCATTGCAAATACCTCGATCCAAAAGATCCTACATGAAGAACTGGGTGTTAGGAAGTTGGTTTGCCATTGTTCAAAAGGAAGCTCAAGAAACGTTTATTGGATTGTTAGTGGCGAAGAATCTTGCATTTACTCCTACCAACCGGAAAATAAACGCCAATCCGCTATGTAGGTGTTTCATGATGAGAAAAATCCAACAAAAGTGATCCGTTTTCGAAGTGTGTCAAAGAAAATGGTCGCAACTTTTGTGTCAAAATCTGGTCATGTGCCAAAAATTGCTTTAGAAGATCGAAGACCGGTTACTTCTGATTGGTATATAATCGTTTGTTTACCAAAAGTTATCGCGAAACTCCGACAAGGTAACACACAACGGCGAATCATCCTACATCATGACAATGCAAGTGCTCACACTACCCAAAAGACAATAGAGTTTTGGAGCTCCAAAACATCGAATTGTTAAAGCGTCCACCATATAACCCCGACCTAAGTCCCAACGACTTCTTCATGTTCCCAAAGATCAAGAATTCAATGCGTGGGCGGTCATTCCAGTAGACAGAAGAAGCCATTGCAGGTGTCAACTAAAGACTGGAATAACTATTTTACCAATTGGTTTGAACGTATAAAACGGTGTATCGATCTTGGTTAGACATATTATTTTGAAGAGCAACAAAGTACAAGGTGATTCAGTGAAACGATACGATTTAGCAACGCTGCTGACGATAAAATAGAGGAGTCGCGGTCTTGCGACGTAAACATTGTGAATCTAGAGAGTGGGAAGTTTAGTGATCATGAAGAAGTGGTCGGGTGAACATCGCGCATTTGCTGTGAAAGCTTATTAAAAAAGTGATGAAAGTTTTGAGCGTGTGCAACGAGCGTTTCGTTTACACTATCATTTGCCGCCCGCGCTGCATTTCCGTCTAACACGGCTATTAAGACTTAGGTTAGGAACATTGAAAATAGTGGTTCAATATCACAGATAACAGGTGGCAGTGTCAGAACTGCTTGCACACCACAGAATATTGAAGCGGTACGAAATTCGTTACATGCGAGTCGTCGCAGGGAAATTCGAGGATTCGCTTGTAATGAATTTGGCACCGCTTCAATATTCTTTGGTTTGCGAGCAGTTCTGACACTGCCACCTCTTTTTTGTGATGTTGAACCACTATTTTCAAAGTTCCTAACCCAAGTCTTATAACTTAATCTTGTGAACGGGGCGGCAAATGGTAGTGTAAACGAAATCCTCGTTGTACACGCACAAAACTTTCACCATTTTGGTAATAAGCTTTCGCAGCAAATACGCGTTGTTCATTAGACCACGTCCCCATGATAACTAAACTTCCCACTCTCTAGATTAGATTCACAACGTTTAGGTCGCAAGCCCGCGGCTACCCTATTTTATCGTTAGCAGCGTTGTCAAATCGTACTGTTTCACCGAATCACCCTTTACGAGTCTATAAATATATAGACTTTAACCCGAAGTCTATATATTTTTTGTTTTTATTACTATATGCCAGGGATGGCCTTTGGGTTTCCTTTTTTAAATATCGGAACAATTAACCCTTTTTCCCATTCTTTAGGCATTGATTCTTTTATCCAAATCTGTTTAATCAGGTTATACAGTATTTGCTGTATAGCTGTCCCTCCATGTTTAATCAACTCATTACCTAGACAGTCTGTTCCTTGATAATCTGAGCCATTTTTCAAAATTTGAAATTTTTCGCGAGCCGCAATTAAACAATTATTTACATTTAGAAAGTGTAAAAAAGGTATCAAATTTTTCTCTCAGTGTTTGGATTTCACGAATTTTAAAGTGAAATAAAATGGTTCACATCGTTGTTTCAAATATAGACATAATTCTACAAGCAGCCTTTACTATTTCAGTATATTTAGATCTTTTTCTGGGACGGCCTACTGATCTTCTACCGTCTCTCAAAAAACACTGTCTTTAACACTCTGTCTTCGTCTGATCTTACCACGTGACCTCCACATTTTATCGTAGCTTTTATAAATATTTCTTACCATGTTTTTAGTACCACACTGTATCACCAATTCAGCTTTGTGGCGCCTTCTCCACTCTCCTGTCAATTCTTTTCTTTGAGGACCAAATATGATTCTAAGAACTTTCCTTTTAAAACCAGCAGCATATTTATTTTCCGCTGATGTAGAGTCCATGTTTCACTTCCATATTTAACCATTGGGTGAATAATTGGCATGTGCAGTATTAATTTAGAATGTCTTTTTAGCAACTTGGATCTTAACAATGATGATAGGGAGTTCGATGTTCTATTCACCGCCGCTATCCTTGCCGAGACCTCTTTTTATGTGTGGTTATAATCACCGCCCCCAGATATTTAAACTCTTTTACTACTTCGAAGTTGTAGTCATTAATAGTTATGTTCTGCCTAACTCTTGGTCTTGGATTTTTGGTTACTAGCATGTATTTCGTCTTCTCTTCATTTATTCGAGTTATCGAAGGCCCAGACTACCTGTTTCTTCCTCGAGTTGTGAAAACACCTCTCTCACGTTTCTTGTAGAATAAGCAACTGCACTTAGATCACCAGCAAAGGCCAACCATAGTTTTGATCATCGATTCGTAAATCCCTCTGTCATCTTAGATGATATTTTACTTATTACATATTCTAAGGTCAAAAAGAATAGCAACGGTGATAAGTCTCCTTGTCAAAGTCCTGATGTTACACTTAGTATTTTATATTTTTTGTTATCAGTAATAATTACTTACTTAAATTATTTAAGACATTTTGAAACAAAAAAATTAAAAGTAATTGAGATATTTATTGAGAGCCACAAATAATCCTTCAAAGAGCCACATATGGCTCGCGAGCCACAGTTTGGCCACCCCTGCTATATGTAAAACTAAAAAGACAACCTTATGTAACGTTGAAGTAGGGTATTGTGATTGTGTAGCAATAAAAAATGTTTGAATGTAATGTTTTAACTGTTTTTACTTCAATATGGATTTGCATTCCACGTATAATAATTTTTTGGGAAATATATAAGACTTGCTCCCTTTTTTGCCACCCCGAAGGAGCCTTTCCTGTGGAGCCGCCATCAGGCTTATTCGGAGTTATTCAGATTTTAATGAAAGTGCTCACCTTGCTGTTATGAACTCTCTATGCCGTGTTATTATTAACTTTACTAGGGACGAACATTTTAGCATATATTGGGTATAATTTGCAATTCATTACTTTGAAGTAACTTCATCTCAGGGATATAGAAATCGTATTGAAAGGGCAAAGGGGTATGAGTACAATTGAATGAGATGCTTAATCAAGATAAATAACTGGATTTAGACCCTTATACTTTTTGCTTACTTACAACGTAAGTCAATAGTATATCTACTTACTGTAGCTTGATAAAAACATCAGATCCAACTAAATGTAAAACTGGACACAAATGTAATGACTTGAAAAATGTAAAAACATATTATGTATAAAATTTCTAACTGTTAGTAGAACAAAGACGTGAATACAAAAACACACTTCCGCATGGAATCCGATACAAGGAGAACCAGTAACAATTACCATTGAAGAAATTAAAAAATCTATAATATCACTCTTAAAAAGTGTAAGAGCCTCTGGTCCAGAGGGTATTTACGAAGAGTTGATTAAAAACGCTACCAACGAACTACACTACTCAACAATTAAAGTGGATAATTTTAAAATTCCTAAAATTAACATATAAAACTATTTTTAAAATAATTGCCTGTACTATACTTTATATAGTATCTTTGTTGCCAATATTTTTTGCATGTGGTTTTTTTCTCCCTATTCTTATCGGCCCTTATCTCGTACAAAGAGAGAAATGTTGTTCCAAACATGAATATATCATTCGTATAAAAGTGCTTGTATTGGTTTTACCAGTTGTCAATAAGTCAAGAAATCTATTTATCACAAAAACTTTATGCCGCAAAGACGTTTAGAACTAGTGCAGCTCGAGTAATTAGTTCGTTGGATCCAACAAGGCATAACTCAACAAGAGGTTGCTATGAGGCTAAATGTGTCGCAAAGTGTGATAAGTCGTGTATGGAATCGGTATGTATCAACTGGATCTGCAACATACATACAGGCATGGAGGAGGAAGAGAACGATCTACAACTCGTCGGCAAGACCGTTTTGTAGTTCTGACGGCAAGAAGAAACCCACATTCACGGCTTCCAGAATTAACAGTATCTTCAGGCATGCTACTGGACGAGCGATTTCCAGTCAAATTGTCAGAAGACGGTTACATGCATCCAATTTAAGGGCTAGACGGCGCGCTACCCATCCACTACTAACTAGGGAGCAGCGTGCATGCAGATATCGCTGGGCGATGGAACACTATCAGTGGAATTTCGAAAATTGGAGGAATTGTCTCTTTACTGATGAGTCCAGATTTCGTTTGTATACGAATGATGGCCGAATATTGGTGTGGAGGGAAAGAGGACAGCGTTACAATGAAAATCTGAGAGTCCCAACCACTCTTTTTGGAGGTGAATCCGTTTGCGTGTGGGGACGCATATGTTTTGACGTCCGCACGGACTTAGTCGTCTTAATTAATGAGACAATGACTGCTACACGATATCGAAACAGAGTCATAGTACCAATAGTTGTTCCCATTTTTTGGTGCAATAGGCTAACAATTTGTTCTGATTGATGATAATGCTCGCCCTCACCGTGCGAGAATTATCAACGAGTGTATAGAAGCTCATGGCATTACAAGAATGGAGTGGCCACCGTGTTCACTTGATATGAATTACATTGAACATGTTTGGGCCGAAATGTCTAGGCAACAAAACAGGCTCCTTCAACCACCCCAAACCTTGGATCAGTTAACCAATACATTACGCGCGATTTGAGAACGTATACCGCAGCAGTTCATCAATAATTTAATAAGAGGTCTTCCAAATAGAGTTAGAGCGCTAAGGCGACACAAAGGTGGACCCACACACTATTAATTTTTCTTTTCGGGATATTAGAAATTGAGCAGGAATAGAAATTTGTAGGTTGTTAATTTTACAATTTTTGTTTATTTTCTATTTTTTTTTTCTTAAAGAATTTCTTTCTTTCGGTTCATCTGTATGAAAATACGAAGTAAAAATAAATCTTTATTTATATCACTCCATTTTACTATTTGGCTTTATGAACAAAAAATAAAATACACCTTTTCATAATATCCACTTCAATTGTTGAGAAGTGTATTTGAGATACTATAATAACAGAAGTTTTTATAAAGACATAATGTTAGGAGAACCAATGCCACAGAGTTAGAGAGAATCAAATATATCCATAAAAAAGGAAGTTCTGTCTAAAGATCAAAACTGCCACAAGCAAGCTTAGGAGATTATATGACAGATATACGGAAACAGAAACGGAACCAAAACGGTTTAGCACAGGTCGATCAACTATAGACAGTATTTTCTGAATATCTCAAATATTCGAGAAGACAACGCTGATATGTCTAAAGATGCAAACTAGACAAGAAAGTATTTAAAAATGACAACAATAAGATTTATTATGTAAAGGGCTTATCGGAAAAGCTGTTCTCATCCTACTTAATGAAGAAAAATGTATAGAAAACCCATGCGCAAAATGTAGTAGGCTCTGGCTCTTGTGGTCAATTCTAAAAGATAAAGTTAGAAATACGAAGTTACAAATATTAGAGGAAAAGTCGCGAAACTGAAACAACTGATTCTACCGACCTTAATCGAAGTCCCGCACATTTGAACTGATTTTAGTCTTTCATTGATGATGGTTAGAAGTACTTTGCTCGCATGGGATATCAATGCTACTGTACGGTACGACATTTATTAACATTATACAAAATAAAGCAAGCAAATCGGACGTAGTAAAAAACGGTCTACCAGGGGCGTCATTTGAAATTTTGATTGGAGGGGGAAGCATTATATACCTATACCATACATTATACAATACTATAGTAATAAAATTGATGTAGGTTTTGTATAAAACCAAATTCCACCTATCAGAATAGAAGATTTAAAATGGTTAAAAACAGATCAGGAAAAAGCAGACGCTTTCGCACAACATCTAGAAAAAGTATTTCAGCCACTAACAAACAGAGCCAATGAAGATGACGACATCTATGAATATTTAGATAGTCCTAATCAAATGAGTCTACCACCCAAATGGGCAACTCCTAATGAAGTAAAAGGTCTAATAAAAAACCTCAATAAAAAGAAGTCGCCTGGATATGATCTGATAACGGCCAATATATTAAATAACCTACCTAGAAAAGGAATAGTAAGTCTAACACAGATCATTAACTCGATACTAAGAACGGGCTACTTTCCTGCACAATGGAAGTCAGCAGAAATCATAACGATTCCAAAACCAGGCAAACCTCTACATGAGATTACATCCTAGCGACCCATTAGCCTATTACCAGTTATGTCCAAAGTTGCAGAGAAAATCATTGCAAGTAGACTAATTATTGATATTCAGACAAACAATATTATACCAAATCATCAGTTTGGTTTTCGCCAAAACCACGGCACAACTGAACAAGTGCATAGGGTGGTAGAAAAGATACAAACAGCCTTCCAGGAAAAGAGCTATTGCAATGCCATTTTCCTGGATGTAAGTCAAGCATTTGACAAGGTCTGGCATCCAGGATTATTATTCAAACTGAAGAAAGAAATCTTTCAGCCGCTATATACAATACTAACATCATATACCGAAGAAAGGCTATTTTACACAAGATACGAAGAAAGTGTGTCTGAAATTCACAACATAAATGCTGGGGTCCCGCAAGGCAGGGTCTGGGGGCCAATTCTCTACACAATCTTTACAGCTGATTTCCCAACTGGAGAAGAATCTACAATCGCAATATTCGCACATGACACTGCAATTCTGGTAAAAAACCCAAATCCCCTACAGGCAGCTGAAATATTGCAAAAAAACATACATCTAGTTGAAATATGGGCTAAGAAATGGAAGATAAAAATCAACGAAGCAAAATCGGTTAACGTAGTATTCACTAAATGTCACAAAGAAACACCGAATATCCTAATGCATAACAAGAATATTCCTAAAAATGATACTGTAAAATATCTCGGATTACACCTTGACAAAGGGCTAACATGGAGAACACACATCTGGACGAAGAGGAAGCAATTAGGAATAAAATACAAAAAACACTACTGGTTACTCGGCCGAAAATCCACCTTATCTCTATCTAACAAAATATTACTGTATAAATAAAGCAATCATCCGGCCCATCTGGACATACGGGATTGAACTGTGGGGAACTGCAGCAGACAGCAACCTAGCAATACTGAAGCGGTTTCAATCCAAGGTTCTTCGTGCTATCACAAATGCACCGTGGTTCATTCCAAATGCAGACATTTACAGGGACTTGAAGATCGAGACAGTGAAGCAGATGATCATCAAATGCAGTGATAAATATTTCAAACGACTGGAAAAGCACCCCAACGAATTAGCAGTGAATTTATTGGACAACTCTACACAACTAAATAGACTGAAAATTAGAACTCCTCTTGACTGCCATTTAGAACATAACTGTCTTAAAGTGTTTTAAGGTTTTAAGTGAAAGTAAATGATTTAGTGTAGTTATTAGTAACAAACCTACTAGGAGTTGATAGTCATTGGACTAAAACTCCTCTCACATTTGTTCGTTCAACAAAAATGCTTAGTGATACTTTTTTTTTGTGATGTAACAGATTGTATTTAAAAACAAATAAATAAAAAAGTTTTTATAAATTTCAGTCATTTTCATGGTCAGGGGGGGGGGCAAATGCTCCCCTCCGACCCTGTCAAATGACGCCCCTACTACCAATACAGGATGCACATAAAAGATGTAAAAATCACATCTCCTTTGAAAATGTCAATCGCAATAATTGTAGTTGAAACATCGGGAACAAACAATCACTCTGTAAAAACCCTAAAACGATATACGATTAAAAATACCAACCCCAAAAGTCTACACACCCCTTAATAATAATAAATATTATTTTAATGTACCCTCCAATTTTTGAGATGAGCCATTCCATCACATGAGTTCGCGTGTATGTGGGATAACAATTTTGCGTACGGTATCCCTTTCCCTTTTTAGCCGTATCGGTTTTTGCAGAAATTATTATAACCCAACCCATAAACACAGTGGCGTTAATCGAACAAACGTGTTTGTAGTCATTAATGCGAATAAGCTTTGTCACTTGATATTATGGGAAAATCACTTACAGTATCTCGTGTTTAAACCGTGAGGAAGGTTATTAGCAGCCCAAGGCGTCATTTTAATCCGGATATCGATTTATCCCAACTGATTTATTCAGATTTATACTGTGAAAGTAAAATTTCAATTACCGGATTTATAACAAAATATTTTGTATAACGCTCGAAGCACATACTAAGAATAGGGCTTTTCATTCACAGTCATTTGTTTCGAGCTTCTGTCATCATCATCATTCTCTTTGCCTTATCCCTATGCGGGGTCGGCTTCCCTAATTGCATTTCTCCACACAACTCTATCTTGGGTCATATCAATATTAACCTTTAACTACACGCGCTGGCGTACTTTGTACGCCAGATATAAGAATTCTACTGGAAATATATTTAAAAATTTAATTTTTGACCTTGCTTATTTTTCTAACATTCTAACCTATCACTGGAATATCCAATTTGGTTTTAGTTTCGTTATAATCGGCGTTCTGGAAAGATCGTAATTTACATTTTATTATTTGTTGTTTCCGGTGGTGGACAATATACCCCAGGATTATATTACTATAAGTCGTAATATAAGTACATATTTTAATTGTTTTTTAGTCATTATGGCAAAAAATATATTTTTCTTTGTAAACATTACTTTTTCTCCTGTAAAAAATCACATTTAAAAAAAATTTTTATTAGTAATTTTATTTATCATGGAATCCAGTTATTCCATGATTCCAGTTATAAATCCCAATTAAATTGGCTTACTGAAAAGGAACTCCAAGTATTCACTGATGCCGAATAAGGTTTATAACAAACAACTAAGTGTATTTTTTCAAAAAAAATTAAACAAATCCGCTGTTTTTAAGTGTATTTTCTTTGTGGCGTACAAAGTACGCCACGCGTGTAGTTATGTTACAACTTGATGCGCGGGTAGTTAAAGGTTAATCCCCTTTACCAACATGTCCTGCCTAATCGTCTCCCCCCACGTCTTCTTTGGTCTTCCTCTCCTACTCCTTCCTGACCCAAATAAGGCCCGTCTTATTTAATTATTTTTAAATAAATATTAAATATTCGATTTAATTTCTCAAAGCAATGGAAAACGAATGGAAGGTTTATGCTCTTTCATTTTACTATGGTACAGTTTATCAAATTTTAATACTTTTAAAGTTATAACGGTTTTTTCAAAATCAGTGTTGTGGGCCTTATTGGGTACAGTAGTTCCAAAAAAAGGCCCACCAGTTGATCCAAATAAGGCCCACCTTTTTTAATTGTTATTTTATTTTGTTCATTAATTTGATGCATAAGTTTAGATGTTAATACAATTAGATACTGTTAACTATTTTTGGGGGTGTTTTATTGCAATATATCCATTAAATAAAGCATTTATTAAATCAGAAACATACGTTTATTCACATTTAAGAAATTTTACAGTTTTGTAATAATCTGCAGTCTAGAAATCACACTTTGGACAAACAAATGTGATGTTTTGTCTCTGCTTGTTAATCCTAAACATTCTTCGTGTACGTATTTAAGGCATTTGGTGCACAGCCTCATATCTGCTATTCTGTCCTCTTGACACAAGTAGCAAAACCAACTCTCTTCTTTTTCTCATGAGTTTGAAACCTTAGACTGCAATCCACTTGGATGTGCTTCAAGAATATCTTCTAAGGAAGTCTGAATTTTTCCTTTATCTTTCTTTTCATTGAGGGATTTTAGTTTTATATTATGTTCTCCGTTTTTTGGTTTTGTCTGTTTTCCTTTATCACTAATAGGTTTTTTGTCTTGATTTTTATCCTTTTCAGTAAATAAAGCTTTACTTACTGTAACCGCTCTATAATTAAGTGGCTTTGCTCGGGGCTGGACAATTTTCTTTTTTATTTCTGGAATCATTGTGAAAAGATAAGATGTCGGAAACTGAAGTTGTACTTGAATTTGGCGAAGAATAAATCTTTCTTTTCTGACACTTTTTCTTAGAGGGATCTCGTTCTTGTATCATTGGTGCCTGGCTGTCATCGGTCCTCGATTGTGTAAGCAATGGAGTATCTTCTTTATATACGTTATCTCGCCTCTACAGTTCAGATGGAGCAAATGCTTGTTCCGGGATAACATTAGGGTCAAACGAATAGATGCCTGTGGCACGAAACCCAATTGAAACATTATGAGGTGTAGCAGCTCTTGGTCAGACTTTGAAAAATATTTTTCCGAAAATTCTTTTATTAATCGTACGCCCTTCGTCAGTTTTTGTGATGGTCCAGTACAACAAAACCTCTTGGTCCCAATATTCTTCAAAAGGCGCAAATACAGATTTGTCCATCGACTGTAGCCGTATGTAGTGTTGCTAGGAATACAAAAAAGTGTAATGCCATGGAAGTCAGCTGCATCAACAATACCTGCGTCTAAGTGAGAGCTAGTGAGACTAGAAAGTAAGTAAAACGGGACCTTGTGGTTTGAACTTTGCAAAGTGGTGTACCTATTTTATAAAGGTTGATGTTGTCATTGTTTTTTTTTTCTGTCATTTCAATGGTCGAACCAGCTGGAAGATTATCTTGCCATTCTGGCTGCATTCTTTTTCCTTTGAAGAGAATCATTGGAAGTATAACTTGGCTCAGAGCGTTTTCACATGAAACTATGGTAACATTTTCACCATGTTCAGGGTCAACCATATGTACCCTTTTTGATCATTTTTTAGCATAGACTGATTGTTATTCATTAAGAGAAAGTCGACATCCTTTCTCATTTATATTAAAGATCAAATGCGGTTTATCAAAAATGTTCAATTTAGACAGCACCTCTTTTAACTTGTTATAATAGTTGTTTACTATAAACTTATTAAGTTTGGCTGCTCTTCCAGGATTCACGCTTTGTGTTTTTCTTTTTGCGACTTCTGAAAAACAGACTTAAATAAATAAACATTGCTGAAAATATACAGGCACCAAATAAGGCCCGCGGGCCTTGTTTAGAGCTCTACCGGTGGGCCTTAATAGGGACAGCTTCTTTACCCGTGTCTTGTCCAGTATTTTTATGAAAAATTGTAAATACTCAAAACAGTACGTTATTTTACATGTTGTCTATTATATCAATTATAAGCTATCAGATCATATATAACACAATTATTTATCACTTTTATTTCAGATCTTATCAATAAATTCATAAATACCTGAAAATAGTAATTTGATGTGCGCCTAGCGTGTCTAGACAAGCAACTGACATCAACATGGCGTAGTCACACTTAACCTCGATTTAAGTTCAGATTTAGCCAATAGATGCCAGTAGCGTCCAGAGACAAATGTCACCTTGAGAAATATTCGATTTTTTTTAGTAAAAACAATCGATGGGCTTTATTTGGAACCGGGCCTTATTTGGGTCAGGTACCAACTAAGCGATCCAGGACACGACAAGGTGTTTTGCAACAGGTAGAAATTGATAACCAAGACCTCCGCATTATAAAAAATTTGTATTGGCATCAATATGCAAACATACAAATTGGTCCGGGCACGACGAAAGCAGTGAAAATACGACGTGGAGTGAAGCAAGGATGTATTTTATCGCCTCTATTTTTTAATATCTACTACGAATTTATGTTCAAAGAATCCTTAAGTATATTAAGATTCAGGCATTAAAATTACCGGAATTAATGTCAACAATCTCAGATACGCAGACGACACGGTACTAATTGTCTCCAATGAAGAAGACGTGCAACAACTTATAAACAGGGTGACCGAAACATGTGATGAATATGGGCTAAAACTAAATACTTCTACTAATACCGAAAAAAGCCAGTTTTAGCGTTTTTTTAGATTATTTTTCAATAGTTGGAAAAAGTAAGTCTGAAATATACAAATGTTTACAAACAAGTCATAACACTCCTTTTACATTAACAGCCCTGATTGAATCTCTAAACTTTGGAAAATATTATTCAAGATTTTATCTTCTTCCCCTTTGTTGTATAAATATGGTGGAATTTAAAACATTGTAAAAAGCGATACAAAGTTTTCAAAGAGTTCTTTTCTCCTTTGGAAAACACTTGTTAGGTTCTCATGGACAAGACCGAAAATGTAATTTAGCGCTAACTTTATTTTCTGCCTCTTTTATTAGAATGCAAAATAGGCCAGTTAATGACCGTTTTGCAGTGTTATTTCCCAAGTCACCAAAGAATTGCATGAAAATTTGGAGTTATTCTCCTTTTTCTTTAAGTGCCATCTCCGTGACGAAGGTTGGCAATCATCATGACTATTCTGACCTTCGAGGCAACTGCTCTGAACAGTTGCCTTTACCTGCAACCAAACCATTCTCTCAGGTTCTCGAACAGGGCCGGATTTAACGGGTGGCAGGCTGGGCAGCTGCCCGGGGCCCCCACAAAGCCCGAAACTTAATAAAAGCTGCACATTATTCACATAAAATAATTTTTGGCAATCAATTAACTCTGATATTTCGTTACATGGAAGGTTTCTCTCCCGTTGAAAATGTATTTTTGAGAAATCACGATCTTAAAGCAGAAGATATATTTAATTCTCTAATTCTTCTCTTTCAAGAAAATGATATCGATTTGAAAAACTGCATCGGACAGTCCTACGACAACGCTTCAGTTATGAGTGGAAAATATTATTATGTTCAGGCTGAAATTAGATAGCATAATATCTTGGCGTTGTGGATTCCGTGTGTCGCCCACTCTCTAAATTTAGTTGCAAAAGCTGCAAAAGGGTTGTCCTGCTGCTATAGCATTCTTTGATTTCTTAGAAGCACTATATGAACTACATTGTATTATTCACTTCCTCTATATATAGATACAACTTTTTAATCGAATATTTAAAAGCTGCGTCTTTAAGCGAGAGCAACGCCGACCGTGGCAGAAATATTATTGTTACTACCTAAAGGAGTAAATACAGTCGAACCCGCTTATTAGAGTACCGCTTATAGGAATATCCCGGTTTAAGGAATAGAATTTTGAGGTCCCGAAACATTTCTATTTACTCCTTAATAAATTTAACCGCCTATAGGAATACGTTTTAGTAAAAGAATACCGCTTTATCGAATAATTCTAAGTTACCAAAAACTTTTTAGGTGCAATTTCCTACAAATTTATGTTTTCTGGTTTATAGGACCTGTCGATAATATATTTTATTACTTACTTTATTACGGGTACCAATTCTACCTTCCGCCAAACATTTATTGATCATAAAGTAGGTACCTACTTTTTCAATTGTGTAAATATTCTTATTGCTCACCCAGCACCCACGTCGTTGTCTGTTTAGATTTTTAGAAACAGTTGGAAGGCATAAATAACCGCTTATAATATAATAACCGCTTTATAATATGTAAGAAATTTTCTGGAGGGTAAAACCAATGTCAATTTTTTATTTATTATATTTTAGAGCAACATGTAACTAATATCTTATGTAACAAAATAAACAGTCTCAGATTACCGATTATTTTTCCAGAAAACAGTAAGTCTGTTGTATGTATGTTAATAAGAAAATATATATACCTATATCTACATATTGCATACATTTCATACTTATTTGTGTAGGTATGCATGCACAGATAATGTAGTTTGGTGTTTTAATAAAATAAGTAATAGTTACACTAGGTACTGTATTATTGACATAAAAAGACATAACCATATACATAATATAATATGTACATAACGTATGTATGTACATGTACATACATACTATGTACATGTACATACAGTATGTACATGTACAAAGTGTGTTGTACTATTATGACGTATATTCGGTACATTTATTTCTGCTAGTCACCACTGATCGGTTATTAGAATATCCCGGTTATAGGAATATTCTTGCTTTGCACGAAGGCTATTCTAATAAGCGGGTTCGACTGTACTACTAGATGGTCATGTAGAAGTGATGCCGCAGAAGCACGAGTTATACGTTATAATCAGATTAAAGGAGCATAATCCAAAATTTCAGAAGATGATGAGGAACAATTTAAAACTCGTATCAATGTGAATGGTTTGTATAATCGAATAAGTTTACAGGAAACAGGAATATTTGCAATATTTTGGAATGAAATGAGAGGACAAACAGCACAATACTGTTATGATCTGCTTCTTATTAATTTTATATTAATTATTATTTATCTGATTAATTATTTAATTGTCGCAAATCATACATAAAAATGAATAAAAAATCTCAGGGTGCCTTTTTATACTATTAAAAAAAAATCTAAATTATCTCACGTTATACTTATCTTCTCTCGTGGGTTCAGTATCTCTTAGTTGATCCTAATCGGGATAAAATAGGGAAAAGAAATAAAGCAAAATATTAAAATAAACATACAGAATTGTCTTTTATTTGTCAAAATCAATACTCTAAAATCTATCAAATCTAAAACCTGTGGACACAGATGTCCTAATGAAATCTTTACCACTTAAATTTATTATAGTTAAAAAAAAAACAATTTATCGGTTTGTTCCCGATGACTTTGGTAAAACAAACTAAACAAAACAAATTTATGTATTCGCAAGATTAGCTATACTTCCTATTTACTTTTAGAAATATTGGAATTTTAATTCATATGCCTTTTACTCAAAATTTTAGTTTCCGAACATAAAAATATCTTTCACATAAGTTGACTGACCTTTTGCTTCACTCACTCTGATGTCTTCTCGTGACCCAAAACAGCTCTCCCTCGTTGACTATGTTAAAGGCTACTCATCAAAGACCTCTCCGTTCTCCAGCTTTAATACCATCAGCATACCAGCACCAATTCTCCAACAAGCCGGGCCTCTTTTGACACGTACTCGATTCAAACAAAACTCCAAAAATTCTCTGCTCTCCTTCTCACAATAATACAGAATCAAAGAGGTATTTCGTCTCAATTTGATCTGTCTCTCGTTCCACTTTTCAACACTATTCTCCACTATCAAACAACCACTGGTATTTGCTAACTACTTATCCACCAAAACGTCGACCGCTCCTCAGCGCTGCCAAATAACATACTGACTTCTTTTTCAAACTCTTTCAATCATTCAAACTACCTTTCCCCTTCCAACTTGCCAAGAATCAGAAACAATCTTTTCCATTCGACAAACAAACAAGTCATTTTCAAAATTATTCCGACCATCCTAATTACTTTCGGGGAAACTCTACAACATTTACTCGTGTTGAACAAAGATATTAAATTTCCAAACTTTCTTTTTAAACCACTTTCCCAGAAAGTGATAATTACATCTACCTGTGGATTCTATAGTTCTCGTAATAAACAATCTATTTTCATTTTAAATCTAAATACATCGTCCTTTTCACTTTAATTATTCACAAAAGTCTTTAATGGTTCATCGGAAAGCTCATTAAAAAGAGAAATCCACTTACATCCAAACTAAATTCTAATAAATATTTACAGCTCCATATACAGGGTATATCAAATTTATGTGCCCGCGTTATTTAAAAAAAATTTAATTTAATTTTCATTTTGCTTTTGATTGATAAATTTGAAAACACAATAATACGTATTCTCCAATAGCCAAATATTGACCTTAATTCAGGAATGGCGGCACTTAGATCACTTAACGAATTTATGTTCTTTTAAGGAATATTCGACTGACTCCACTGGATTATGGAACATCTCTAGAGACTGAAATGACAAAATCGGAGAAATTTAGGACTCAAAATTTTATCGCTATTATAGATCACTTAATTTCGTCTTTAAGTCAGAGGCTTTCTGCATATGAATCCATTCATCTCAATTTTGGATTTTTACATCATTTGGAAAATTTAACTCCCAATGAAATTGAAGCTCACTCACTGAAGCTTACCGACTCGTACAACAATGATTTAGTTGAACACCTAGGTATGGAACTGGTATAATTTGTAGAATTTTTCAATTCATTTAAAGAGGAGGTTGGCTCATCAATAATAGGTAAGTAAAGAGCTTCAAATGTACCGACTGATAAAAGAAAATAATGCAAATGATGCGTTTCCAAACGTTGAGGTGACACTTCGTTTATATTTAGTGCTGATGCTAACTAACTGCAGTGGGGAGAGATCATTCTCAGAACTTCATCTCTCTATAATAATGAGCATTGAACACGATGTTTTAAGATATCTATAGACATGTCCGACATAATCAAGGAATTTTCAATTAAAAAATCTCGCAAAGTACCGTGACTTTAACCATGCATCTTAACTATGTTTATTTTTAATATTATTGTAACAAGAAAAAGCCCTTGTATTTTTTAAACGCTTTTATTTAGTTCAATAGATTGCGTCAAATCTTTGGATGTTAATTTGATTACCTTTTTTTCCATGCAAATCCATGAACATTTGCAGACATATGCATTCGCGGGAACAATACACGAATAGACAACAAAAAATTTTTGTTTATGTTTATTAATTGTTTAAATAAAAAAAACGATTTTAATGGAAAAAGGCCTAAATTCTCTTGTTTTTTACAATGTAGAAACTTGAAACTTTTACAGATTGTAGCTAATGATATAACCTATACATAATTTCACTTTTTACGTTGATTGTTTACGTTATGCGTCATAAATAAACAATAAAATTTTAAATTTTGAACACTCATATATTTGTTTATACAGTACGATGCAAATGAAAGGAATAAATTCGTTATTTTGTAAAAAGGCGACTTTAAGGAAAAGTCCCGAAAGAGGTCGATTTTTATTTTTAAATTACGATATTTTGGCATATATGTCATATTAGTGACGTCATCCATCTGGGCGCGATGACGTAATCGATGATTTTTTTAAATGAGAATAGGGGACATGCCATATCTCATTTGAAAGGTCATTCAATTCTTTAGTCAGTAATATAAAAATTTATATAATTATTTTTACAGGGTGTCCAAAAATAATTTTTTAATTAAATTATTTGAAAAAAAAGAAGAATGTATGTAATTTATTTAACTCAGAATACATTTTGCAGTTGCCTGTAAACAGAAAAAAATGTGTATTTCAGAAATAAACATTGCTTTTCGATTAAGTTAAATATTCAAGCCAGCTCCCGCCAGCCACCTGCCACTTGGAAGTTTTAACATTCAATTTAAGTGAAAAGCAATGATTATTTGTGATGTAAACATTTTTGTCTGGTTTTTGACAGCAGTAAAATGTATTTTAATTTAAATTTAATAAGTTACACACATTCTTCTTTTTTAAACGCTTTTCTTTAGTTCAATAGTGTGCGTCAAATTTTTAGAGGTTAATTTGCCTGTCTTTTCTTCAATGCAAATGAATGAAAATTTGAAGACATATGCATTCGCAGGAACAATACACGAATAGTCAATAAAAAAAATTGTTTATGTTTAATAATTGTTTAAATAAAAAAACGATTTTAATGGAAAATGCTTAAATTCTCTTGTTTTTTACAATGTAGAAATTTGAAATTTTTACGGATTGTAGCTAATGATATGCACAATACATAATTTCACTTTTTACGTTAATTGTTTACGTTATGCTTCACAAATAAACAATGAAATTTCAAATTTTTTGCCGATTCCGACTACTTTTTATGTTTGTACATATGTTTTATATACATATTTTAATAAACATGACGATATATTTTAATGTTCGAAAAGTGTAAAACTAAAAAGTAATAAATTAAAAAATACGAAAAAAAAATTTTTAAGAAACGCTTTTCTTTAGTTCCGAGTGACTAAAATTAAAAATATTAAAAAATCAACTAAAAAGCAAAAAATAAAAAAAATTGAAAAAATCCAACACATTCGTTAAAGAAAAACGTGGGGCGAAAACCGTTTATTCGATTAAGACGCGCCATGCTTTTCTTTGACAAATGTGTTGGATTTTTTCAATTTTTTTTTATTTTTTGCTTTTTAGTTGATTTTTTAATATTTTTAATTTTAGTCACTAGGAACTAAAGAAAAGCGTTTCCTAAAAACTTTTTTTTCATATTTTTTTATTATTACTTAAAAATATATTGATAAAAGTAGATCAACATTTTTTTAATATTGTTCTGAAGCTATTTGTTTGTGACATTTATGTAATTTACTATTCTAACTGGGAAATAAGCCACAATTTAACTTGAAAATACTTCGGACGTCTTTATCAAAATACAGAATATTAATTTTATATAAATAAGTACACTAATATTTTGTGTTGAAAAATAAACATTTTCACTCACAGATAACTCAAAAAGTATTAACTATGTGAAAAAACTGTATAGAACAAAAGTTGCTTAGAATTAGTCAGTTTGTCCATTTCTTGACTTATTTTGAACGTATGTTTTCCCCGAGAAGGGGTGGCTTTTAGCCTCAAGTAAAGGCAACCCTGGGCAATCCCAAAAGTGAAGTAGAGAGTAAAAGGAACCTAAACCCAAATTTTCAAGCAAATCCGTCCTAACGAGGAAAATTATACTCCAAAATGGTCATGTACTGGCCTATTAACGCTAACTTAATTTTCTGTCCCTTTTATTAGAATGCAAAAATGTAAAAACAGGCTCCGGCCGGGTGGTAAATGAAAAGCACACTCCACAAACTAATTTACATCTTGTTTTTCCAGTGAAATATTTTAAAGGTGGCGATTTTATATAAAAAGCGAGATATTTTAAATTTAAAATTCGTTAAAAAATTAGGTTAGGTTTAATTGAGTTATTCCGGCAGCTTCTGCTTTCTTAGGATACAAAAATAACGTAAAAGATAATGTTAAAAAATCAATTCGCAAAGGTCAAAAGAAACTTTTTCATCGCGTTTTAGTCGCTAAACTGACGGAGATAATGCCACATCATGAATTGATAATATCCGTTGAGGAGGACATGGTGGAAGTAGTAAAGATTAGTGATGTTGAATAAGTAACTATTAGTTACAAAGTACTCGTCACTTACGAATACCGAAAGTAACGATTACTATACAGAGAGGTAAATCGTTACTTTGATTACTTTGATTACTTTGATTACTCTGATTACTTCGTACCAATCGTATCAGAGCGAGTACCCATTTTGATTTTGAGTATTGTATCTACTCGGTTGATATCGTTTGAAATCGGAGTCGCACCGGTATTCCACGAGTGTTCGGTATCAAGTACAGTTAACTAAAATTGTATCTATGAAGGACGAAGCCTATGAAGAAATTTACAGGATTACAGGGCGCTGAGAAGTAGCTGAAACAGAGGAAGGTATATCATTTAACAAAGCATGCACCCAGAAACAGATGTCAATACGATTTGTCGAGGCAGATAATTCACAGAATTTCACAGATGTTAGTTCTTTTGAAAATAAAAATGCAACACATTAGATTTTAATAATAGTGTGCTTTACTATGGAGCTGAATCATGGACATTAAATCAAATTGCAATAAATCGACTTAACGCGTTTGAAATGTGGACATTTAGAAGATTGTTAATGATTTCATGTGTAGAGTCACGAATATAAAAGTATTAATTATTAGAATAGATAAAATTAGAATTGGCAGAGATAACCTTCTTCTTCTTCTTCTTAACGTGCCCTATCAAGTCCCCTTGACGTTGGCGATTAACATGGCGAAACTGTCTGTCTCGAGCTATTCTAAATAGGTGTTCTGCTTTCTTTATTCCTGTCCACTCCCGGATATTCTTCAACCAAGAGGCCTGCTTTCTACCAATTCCTCTACGTCCTTCGATTTTACCCATCATAATAAGTTGAAGAATATTATACCGGTCTCCCCTTACTACGTGTCCAAAATAGGCCATCTTTCTATATTTGATGTTATCAAGCAGCTCGCGGGTAGTATTTGCTCTCTTAAGGACTGCCACATTTGTCAGCATAGCCGTCCATGGTATTTTCAGAACACGTCTGTGCAGCCACATTTCAAAGGCCTCCAAACGGTTAATGGTGGATATTTTTAATGTCCATGCTTCGACACCATACAAGAGGACTGACCAAATGTAGCATTTAATCATTCGCTTTCGAAGTTGAAGTTGCAAGGTATCATTACAGAAGAATGACCTCATTTTTAAAAATGTCGTGCGGGCTATCTCGATTTTACATTTTATCTCTTTATATGGATCTAGTTGTTCAGTAATATGGCAACCAAGATATTTAAAACTGGGTACTCTTTGAATTATATGACCATCAACAGATAAACGTGAATCTTGATGGGCCAAACGGATAAATACCATGTATTTTGTTTTTGAACAGTTTATATTTAGGCCAAACTCTCTTCCCACTGTGTCAATGGCATTTAAAAGGTGTTGTAATCCATTCATATCATCACTTAAAATAACTGTATCGTCTGCATATCTGATTGTATTTATCAGAATTCCATTAACCTTCACACCCCATTCCAAATTATGCAGCGCTTCCTTAAATATTCTATCTGAATACAAATTGAACAACAGTGGGGACAGTATACAACCCTGTCTGACACCTTTTTGTATTTTGCATATTTCTGTTGATTTTCCATTTATGCAAGCTGTCGCTCTTTCACGCCAGTATAATTTTTCTATGATTCGCACATCTTGACTATCAACTCCTTTATCCTTTAATATTTTAATTAATTTGTGATGTACTCGATCAAAGGCCTTCTCATAGTCAATAAATACAGCAAAGACGTCTTTCCTTTGATCTAGGCATTTCTGCAATAACACATTTAGTGCAAAGAGTGCGTCCCGGTTTCCCAGTCCATTTCTGAAGCCAAATTGTGTTTCATCCTGGTCTTCTTCACATTTATCTCTGATTCTACTGTGACCATTGCTTTGACTGAGTAATATTTCATAAATTATTCAACAAATTTATCAACGATTTGAGTAAATGTTTATATAATCGACTACAGATAACAATAAAAAACAATCACGTAAAACATTCTATTTTAATCTCATCTATCCATTTTAATTAAAACAGATAAAATCTGTCAACCGACTATTAATCAAAACTTCCGAAATTTAATACATCAATTTGTTGAATTAGTGTCAATAAAACAATCAATAATACCGCTTTGTAGTCCAACGCCTGGATCCTTTAAAAATTAATTATAACCCAAAGTGAATCTTTTAACCCTTGTATATAATTACACCTCGACGCCCTAAAGAATTAGAGGGAGGCTGGAATAGGCTGTAATTACGATTTATAAAGACGAAATGAGAAAATTATTTTCTCCTGTAGGAGGTGATTTAATAAACTCTTCAGTGAACATAAAGTAAGAACTCTGTCATACATGTTTCTTAATATACAGGATGTTTAATAAACAACAAGTACTAGTTTGCTTCTTTGATCGAAAATATGGTGACAACATTGGCAGGCAATTGCGGTCCAATAGAGATGTAACCTGCTATTCTGAATAGGGGCACATGCAGTTCCCAGATAGTTATCTATTATCATCGACTTCAAGTCGGCTAATACTTTTAAGTATGTAAACAACAATTTAAACCATGGGCGTCCACAGGGAGGGACAGAGGGGGGCAGCTGCCCCCCCCCCTAGAGAGGACGAGGCGAGTGTAAAATTGGTGAATAAGCAATATAGAAAAATATGAAGGTGTAACTTAATCTTGATTTTCAATGCAACCACTCTGTATCAACATTCTAGCTGGGATGAAAAAACCACATAAACTTAACAAAAATTTAATGCAAATTTGAAATCTGCTATTATTTTATTTACCTAATATTTTTTAAATCTGCAAGCAACAGCAACCACCCCTGAATTCGTATTTTCTTTCTATTCGAATTTTTTTCCACTGTGCGTCACACAGATTAAATTTAGTTGTGAACGATTTGAATAGTTTAAATGAAGTGCGAAATACTATTGCAACTATTAAAGATACAACCAATTTCTTCCGTGAATCAGTATTAAGAAGGAATATGATAGCAAATATCCCTAGCCTCTGCGAAACACGGTGGTTCGAGAAATACAAGGTAATTAGGGTTTTTCGAAAAAAATTCATTGAAATTGTACAGGCCTTGCAAACCCTATCCGTTGAAGGAAATTTGGTCACTAGAAAAACATCTTATCAGTTGCATTATGTGGCATGCAAGTCAGGATTTATCGTCGCTGTCATTGTGATTGCAAAATATTCCGAATACCTAGAGCCTATAGTCAACCGCGTACAATCTGCGCAAACTAATGTTTTAAATGTAGCGGAACATATTCGTTAAATCATGGATATTTTAAAAACACAGACAGAACGCAGAGAATGTAACAAACACTTTATTGAATGAAGCCAATAATATAGCCGAAGAGTGCGGTTTTGAATTATCTACCCCTAGAACTGTAGACAAGCAACAGCATAGAAGCAATCATCCAGCTGATACGCCTAGTAAATACTGAAGGCGATCCATGATTCTTTCGTATTGTCTCTAGAGACACGGTGTCCGAAGAAAATACGCCAGCCTTCGCTCTGAGTCTTCTGCATTCCAAGCATTTTTCAAAAATTGATTTAAATGGCTTTAAATTAGAACAACTGAGACAATCCTTAAACCACTATGAAATAAATGGAATAGATGCAGAGCTAGAAGTATGGGTAGAACATTGGAATAAAAAACGCCTTAATAATGAGTTAGACGTCTTCAACACCCTTGAAATTTTTGAACTGGTTCGAGCGTCCACTACTTATTATCCGTTAACAAAAAAATTACTGGAAATTCTCGTAACATTGCCTTGCACTACGTGTACAGTTGAGAGGTCGTTCAGCAGTCTTCAAAGAATAAAAACATGGTTGCGGAGTACAATGATCGAAGATCGCCTTAATGGGTTAGCTCTAATGAGCATTCATCGAAAACAAATATTACCAAAAAAGAAAGAGTTTGTAGAGAAAGTTTTACAAGAATTTACAATTGATCCGCGTAAATTGTTGTTTAAATAATAGTGTTTAGGAACAGACAATTTATCTTGCTTCACAAATCGAAGGCTTATCCAGGAGGAAATAAACTTGTTAAATTTGCATCACGTTTTTGTAAAAATCACTAAAATTTTTTAAAATATTTAATATATATTTAGTTTGCTTCATTTTTGTATGAAGTCATTGAGTTATAATTTTGGCTCCAAAAACGTTATTTTCAAAACTTTTCTTAGGAAACCCCTTCACCATCACCCTCTCTGAAGACTCTCAATTTACGTCTATATTTATTATTGCTTATCTAACCAATTTTTTTATTTCTCAAATCTGCCCTCCCCTAGTTTTGATCCTGCGGACGCCCATGATTTAAACTTAAGAGGCAACACTAGCGATCAACAGGTAGCAACAAACGCGATCCAAGATTGCGGCTGTAATTTTGAATATTTTGTCGAGATATTTGGCACACATATTTGTAATATAATAAAGAATGGCGGTACAGAGCCTAGTTTGAGAAATATATTAGTATGTGGAAATTACTCTGTAATTAAATACAATATTAAAAACGAGCCTGTACTGCCATTAAGAAGAACAAAAAAATATACTTTCTTCAAATAAACTTTTTATCCCATGCCTAGATTTTGTATTATTTTGGACCTACTAAAATTTTTTATTTCTAACAAGAAATCGAACATATTATAACTAATAACTAATTAGGCAACATAGAGAAATTTTCACTGTCATTTTGACAAACCTGCGTCAGATTTCTAAGTGTAATAGCCGTTGTATTTTGGTTTCTTTTTATAAATATTTATTTACTAATAACAAAATTGTTTTCTATTACTTCCATTTAGCGCACCTATGAGTATAATTGTCAAAATATTGGTCTTAGATAATGTCAAAAATTACCACTGTTGCCAAAGTTTCGCAGACCTTACGAAAAAAGGTATGATACTCTCTCCCGAAGTTATATTGATGACGCGCTACTGTATGCTCTTAATCACTGTTTGGTATAATGGTTATTAGCGCAATTACTGCAAATTTCACTGAAGATGGACTGATAAGTCCGAAAACGTCCGTTCTAAACAACCATTGTATTAATTAATTTGGATTAATTTTCAATTAAATACTTAACAATTATAACAGAAGTTTGTTACTTCGATGTTAAAGTTTTCTAAACCAATAACTTAAAAGAATAATCACTTTAATACGAGTACATAAGGGCCTCTATTAGACATCTTCAAGAGCTAGATGCCAAATTATTTGAAAAAGGAGATAAATGTTTACTTCTAATCATGACTTACGGCTCCGAAACACTTTTAACTGTGATATATCGAGCTCTCTGACTATCAAATCCCGAGGTGCGCGCGTCGAAGATTATTTACACGCATGCGCGAACTACTTTCATATTAGCAGGGACATCCTCGCATTATTGTTTACATGCAATTAGTTATATTTAGCATATTTAGCATTTGAGATGTGGTGCTATAGACGCATTTTGAGGATTTCCTGGATAGACAGAGTTACCAACGAAGAAGTTCTACATAGAATGGGTAAAGAGCGCGAACTTGTCGTAACCATAAAACGTCGCAAACTGGAATACCTGGGCCATGTAATGCGCAATGAACAACGATATGACCTACTTCGGACCATACTTCAACGTAAAGTGCATGGGAAAAGAGGTCCAGGACGAAGAAGAATATCCTGGCTGCATAACCTGCGAAAATGGTTTAACTTGACCACTACCGGACTTTTCAGGGCAGCAGTCAACAAAGTCAGAATAGCCATGTAAGTGTCCAACATCCGTAACGGATAGGCACCATAAGAAGAAGAAGAAGTTATATTTAAGTAATATGTACCTACGCTAAAATAAACGGGTAGTAATTCCAAATTACTGTTGTATTAATTAGATATGATGTCAACCCGGACCAGGGGCGTAACAGAGGCCCCCTCAGCATGAAGCTTGCGGGGGGCCCCAATCGATCAGGGGCCCCATCTTGTCGTCTGATATTATGTAAAAATCTGTTATATATTATTTTACGTGTGTATATATCCTTTCCGGTCTCTCGAACTTTTATGGTGACGACAATAAACTATAATGCTTTGTACGTGACTATTGAAAGATTTGAGAATTGCAATTTGCCGAATTTTAGAACAATATTTCTAAATCTAGAAATGGGTTTCCTCTTTAACCTCTACCTACGTTTACTATTTCGATACATACAATTATTCAGAGATACATACAATAAGTCAGGGGCCCCATCTTTCGTCTAATATATATAAAAATGTGTTGTTATATTATTCGTATACATACGCTTTTTAAGCAGTGCAGTATTGAAAATGAAGTTGTCCATCCGAATTAATAAAATTGTAGATATATTCGCTGATAGTAGTGCACGAAGAAAGTTGTTCTTCTCATAGAATAATACTATGTACTAATGTAATCATTTCGTAATTTTTGTTCTATTTTATTATATACCAGTAAAGATGAAAAATGTCAAATCAAAAAGTCGTCATAAACAATGCATGAATACACCAATAGTTCAGTAAATCACAGTTTTGGAGTGAAATTATCAGCGTCACGACGGACTTTTGTTCTAATTTAATAATTTTCGTAATTTTTGTTCTATTTTATTTTATACCAGTACAGATGAAAAATGTCAAATCAAAAAGTCGTCATAAACAATGCATGAATACACCAATAGTTCAGTAAATCACAGTTTTGGAGTGAAATTATCAGCGTCACGACGGACGTATTTGCTTGATTATTTCATTCATAGGAGATTCTGACCAATAGAAAGCTACAGACATGCAAATTAAGGTGATAATTTTTGATAATCTCCCGTCGTTAAGCATATTACGTCAGATGCCCTTCGTTGCTACGAAAAAATACATTCAGTGACATTAATGACAAATGTTTTAAAAATTATAAAAGTGATGACTTTCAACCGTCAAATACATATTTATAACAACTGTGTGTTTAATTTCACTAATTGGTACTTACATATATAAATTACAATAAAATTTTGGTTTTGAATTGGCATCAAATTCATGAAATAATCGCAATAAATTGCACTCGAACTCTAAAATCAATATAGAATTTTAGAGCTCTTGTGCAATTACTACTGACAATTTGGATTTAGGTTCTAGTTACACTCCACTTCAAAGCTGATCTTATGCCGTTGGTTGCTTTTACTTTGGGGGGTGACACCACTTCTTGGGGTCAAAAACATACGTTTAACATAAGTCCGTAAATGTATAAATTGACTAATTATAAGCAACTTTTGTTCTATGGAGTTTCTTTATCTATGTTAATATTTTTCAAGTCATTTACGAGTGAAAATGTTTATTTTTCAACAAAAAAAATCACGTTTTCAGACAGGTTTTTCGCAAATAACTCAAAAATAAGTATTTTATCGAATTAAATATTAGATATCGAAAAATATTTGTAGCATATATAAATGTAGCATATTGAGGTACAAAAAAATGGTGTACTTATTTATGAAGTCTATCGACACAGTGAAAGCACAGTTGAAGCTCATGAAAAATGATTGTTATTCGTCCAATTCCAAATCGAATATTTCAACCTGAAATAACCAAAAAATTAAGCACTTTTCGGGAAGAACCCATTAAAACTTTTTTAAATGTTACAAAAAAAAGCTTTATTATTATTTTTTATAAAAGTTTCTAGCACCAAAACTATACGAGTTACGCTCAAAATAAAGTTGGTCCCTTTTTTGTTAAAAAAAAAAAATCATGAAAATCTCCCCCTATTTCGCACTTAAAATAAAATTTTTCGTTAGCGCTTTACCATTTATTTTAAATATTTATTGTTTATATAATCTGTGAGTTTAGATGTTTCAAAGTTCTTATTATTGAAAAAATTTGATTTTATATTAAAAAAAATTTTTTTTATTTTGGAAAAGAGCCTTTTTTCAAAATGACTTAAAAAGTATTAGGGATACGAAAAATCTCAAAGAGTAAAGAAATATGGATTTTGCTTTTATAAATATGTTGGTTTTACTTTTAAGAGAAAAATTCGTTAAGATGGCTGTTTAAAATTTGCATATACTCGTAATTAGTGCCATTTCAACTAGAACCCTTTCAAAAATAAGCACTTTGAACCTGTGAAACTTACAGGTCATATAAAAAAGTTAAGTAATTTGTAAAGCGATAATGATTAGTTTCATTTGGGCTGCTAAATATTGGGAGATTTTCACCATTCTTTAACCAAAAAATGGGATTAACTGTATTTTGAGGGTAACTGGCTTAAGTTTGATGCTAGAAACTTTTGTAAAAAATAAAAATAAGGTTGTTTTTAAACACTTTAAAAAAGTTCTAATGAGTTTTCCACGAAAAGTATTTCATTTTTTCGTTATTTCACGTTAAAACATTCGATTTGGAATTTGACGTATAAGAAAAAATCTTCATTAGCTACAACTTTTCTTTTACTAGGTCGATAAACTTCATTTTTGTTTCATTTTTTTATAAGCTGCATTTTTGCTAACAATATTCTTTTAGATCAAATACTGACTTACTCTTTGAACTATTTGCGAAAAACCGCCTAAAAACATGTTTTGTTTGTTGAACAATTAACATTTTTACTCATAAATAACTCGAAAAGTCTTGTGTTGACCACTTCGGTGGTGACACTGAAAAATTACACGGTATTGTTATATTATTTTACGCTCATTTACTGGGCTGTATATAGGTATTTGTAACACATGTCGCATTTAGTAATTTTTTAAAAGGGCCCCCATTTCCGATTCTGCAGGGGGGTCCGACGGAGTTTGTTACTCCACTGACCCGGACTCGTACTTAAAATTAACCCATGCCGTAGCAACTAAACTCAGAGTAGCCCAAAGAAGAATGGAACTTTCATCTTCAAACAATTTTCATTAAATCCTGGGCAAAAAAGATTTATTTGTCTACGAATTCACATTTGATAAGAATTCAGGTGTATCTGTTTGGATATTTTGATGTTTGTACTATAAATTCCTAATGAGAAGTTCATGCTGTCCGCATTTCATAATCACGCGTTCTACATCATTATTTTTTAACGTGCCTAGTCCTTTTGGATTTTTTCCTATTACGACATCGATGTCTCCGATAAACAACTTGGCGTGACTTTCCAACTTTTTGAAGTACGTTGCTTAATTCATTATTATATTGATTTTATTTTTTTCTACGAGCGTGAAAAAATGTCTACTTTCGCGCACGCATTTTAGTTTAGAAAGTTTCACTTTTCCGCACGCGTGTTACTTTTCCGCACGCGTGTTAATTTAGATATGTTAATATGGCTTTAAAGTAATTATAATACATGCAATAAACTAATATTTAGATAATATTTACTAATTTATTTCAAATATATCTTATTGTGTTCATGTTTTAATGAAATTAACGCGAGAATTCGATGAAATAAAATAATTTTAACATAATATTCGAAAGTCAAATCAGTAGACAATAACAGTGGTTTTGAATCATCGTCATGGAAACCAAGATCGTCGTTATGCTAACCAATTATGCTGAAAGTTTAGTTTTGGCAACCTTGTCAAAGAATGGATTTGTGTATGTATTTTCATATTAATTAAATTAATTGATTAAGATTTGGTCATTTTTTAAAGATTCGTAGAAAAAATATTGCTCCTAACGCTTGCAGAAAGTCTCTTTTCCACACTCGACTGCTTGCCGAACTCCCGCTTCGCGTCGTTCGGCAAACTGCAGTAGCGTGCGTAAAAGTATGACTTTCTGCACTTGTTAGGAATAGTTATTTTCCTAACAAGTGCAGAAAGTCATTATTTTCCGCACGCGACTGCAATTTGCCGAACGACGCGAAGAGGGAGTTCGGCAAGCAGTCGAGTGCGGAAAAGAGACTTTCTGCAGGAGTTAGAAACAATATTTTTTCTAAGAGTCTTTAAAAAATTACCAAATCTTAATCAATTAATTTAATTAGTATGAAAATACATACACAAATTAATTCTTTGAAAAGGTTGTCAAAACCAAACTTTCAATATAATTAGTTAGCATGACGACGATCTTGGTTTCCATGACGATGATTCAAAACGACTGTTATTGTCTACCGATTTGACTTTCGAATATTATGTCAAAATAATTTTATTTCATCGAATTGACGCGTTAATTTCATTAAAACAGGAACACAATAAGATATATTATATAATAATAAATAATAGTTTATTGCATGTATTATAATTACTTTAAGGCCATATTAACATATCTAAATTAACACGCGTGCGGAAAAGTAAAAACCGCGTGCGGAAAAGTAACACGCGTGCGGAAAATGAAACTTTCTAAACTAAAATGCGTGCGCGAAAGTAGACATTTTTGCACGCTCGTAGAAAAAATAGCTATTGTCACTAGTCTTGTCATTATGACAATGTGGTAAAAATACGAACTTAATATAATTATTTTCCTAACAAGTGCAGAAAGTCATTCTTTTCCGCACGCGACTGCATTTTGCCGAACGACGCGAAGCGGGAGTTCGGCAAGCAGTCGAGTGCGGAAAAGAGACTTTCTGCAAGAGTTAGGAACAATATTTTTTCTAAGAGTCTTTAAAAAATTACCTAATCTTAATCAATTAATTTAATTAATATGGAAATACATACACAGATTAATTCTTTGACAAGGTTGTCAAAACCAAACTTTTAATATAATTAGTTAGCATGACGACGATCTTGGTTTCTATGACGATGATTCAAAACGACTGTTATTGTTTACCGATTTGACTTTCGAATATTATGTCAAAATAATTTTATTTCATCGAATTGTCGCGTTAATTTCATTAAAACAGGAACACAATAATATATATTTGAAATAAATTAGTAAATAATATCTAAATATTAGTTTATTGCATGTATTATAATTACTTTAAGGCAATATTAACATATCTAAATTAACACGCGTGCGGAAAAGTAAAAACCGCGTGCGGAAAAGTAACACGCGTGCGGAAAAGTGAAACTTTCTAAACTAAAATGCATGCGCGAAAGTAGACATTTTTGCACGCTCGTAGAAAAAAACAATAACACAATAACACAAGAAATCACAAAAGATTGTAAAATCGGATTTCCGTTCATAATATTGGTTCATTCAATATAGCCATCAATTAAATAAAACAACCATTAGCCAAGCCGCACACCAAAGAAACATGAAACGAAAAACATGAAACATGAAACGAAAAACATTTTCATGAAACTAAAACACTGCTAAACAAATCTCAAAGTCCGCCTACCAATGAAACGAGTGTGATTCATGCTCATGACACATTTTTATTTTCGGAGAGTTTCATAAATGACCGGATGTATATTTGTTTAGCAGTGGTTTATTTCCATGAAACGTAATTTACGTTTCATGTTTCTTTGATGTGCGGTCGGGCTTATTGACATTGAATATTAAATATTTGAAACTATATTTTGATTGTTTTATTGACTAAAACAAATATGCACACTATTTTGTTTAAATAATAAAGTTCAACGTATTTTGAAGATTAGATTTTAATTTTCTTTAAACTTACGATGACATTAACATATAATCACAAACAATAATAGGCATGGATCCCGCGTACCAAAAAAAGTTGATTAATAGCAAGCTGAAAATTTGTTAATATGTAGCTTAATGTAATGCGAACTGTGCTAAAGAGAAATTTAGAAAAATTATAATTGGAATAGAATGTAGAATACAACCAACCAAGAAGAACTAGCCACAATGCTGACTCAACTAGCACAAGCATCAGAGAAGATAGGATTAAAAATTAACATAAGTAAAACAAAAATCATGACAAATACAAATAACAGAATAAATATAAATACAAACGTTATTGTGGTTGTTGACGAATCTATATACCTGGGTCAAATAATCAAAGGTAATAAAGAGAACCAAACAATTGAAGTACAAAGAACAAAGAAGAATCAGATTGGCGTGGGCAGCGTTTGGAAAGTTAAGATGGATACTAAAAAGCACAAAGATATAACAGTACCTGAAAACCCGTGTATTTGATCAATGTATCCTTCCTGTTCTGGCGTATGGCTCAGAAACATAGACATTAACAAAGGCCAACATAAACAAAATAAAAATAACACAAAGAAAAATGGAAAGATTTATGTTGGGAATAAAACTGCAAGATAGAAAATCAAACAAATGGATTAGAGAGAAAACAAAAATAAAAAATTTAATAGAACATAATAACAGGGTTAAAGTGGAGATTTGCGGGCCACAATGCGAGACAGGAAGATAAAAGTTGATAGAATTGGGCTAAAGAAGAAGAAGATGTAGAGTACATTATATACTAAAATGTATAGTAAAGAGTATAAAAAAACATACAACAAAGATATTATGAACGTATACTAGTAAGTAGTAGAAAATACACCGCAGAAAGAAAAGAGAACACATAGAAAAGAACTCCAAGAAATTGAAGAATTAAATAAACCAACAGAAACCAGAAAATTCTACCAAAAACTCTACAAAAGCAGAAAAGAATTTAAACCAAGAACAATGATGTGCAGAGACAAAGAAGGAGATATAGTAACTCAACAGAGTAAAATACTGCAAAGATGGACTGAATTCTTCAAAGAAATGTTTGAACAAAACGGAGATCCACTATACGATGAAATTATACTGGATCAAACGGATACCAGAGAAACAACCCCCCCTTCAGCAGCTGAAATGCAAGAAGCAGTTACCAGACTGAAAAAAACAACAAGTCACCTGGATTGGACAACATTAGCGCAGAATTAATAAAAGAAGGCGGAGACTCCCTATTGAATGCGATACACGAACTTATAGTGAACATATGGAATAATAAACAACTGCTACAAGACTGGAATACCGGAGTAATCATTCCACTACATAAAACGGGAGATCAGCTTCAATGTAAAAACTACCGGGCAATAACACTACTCACTGTGGCATATAAAATACTGTCAAATATTGTGTATAAGCGATTGAGACCATATGCGGAACAAATAGTTGGGGGATATCAATGTGGTTTCTGCAGGCAGAAGTCCACAATAGATCAGATCTTCGATTTGAGACAAATCTTGGAAAAGACTAGTGAATTTAATATAGAAACACATCATCTCTTCATTGACTTTGAGAGTGCCTATGATAGTATTCATCGAGAATTTCTGATCAACGCCCTGAAAAAGTTTAATATTCTAACTCATCTCATTGATATAGTAAAAGAAACACTTAAAGTACAAAGCAGGGTTCGAATTCAAAACGCACTAACAGATACAATCCATGTTAGAACGGGCCTACGACAGGGAGATGCCCTATCCTGTATTCTATTCAACATCACATTAGAGAAAATAATTAGAGAGTCAAAAGTCAACACCAGAGGAACAATAATAACAAAAAGTGTACAAATATTGGCATTTGCAGATGATGTTGATATCATAGCTAGAAGCAAAAGAGAAGTGATAGAAGCATTTAATGCTATAGAAAGAGCGGCACAAAACAGTGGCCTAAATATTAATGAAATTAAAACCAAATACATGAAGGCCAGCAAATCGACAGGCCAAAGAAACCTACAGAATCTGACAATAGGAGACTATAACATCGAAAGCGTGAAAAATTTTACATATCTAGGTTCACTAGTTACCGCAGATAACAATGTCAGCGAAGAAGTTAAGAGAAGAATACATATTGCTAATAAAACATATAATGGACTCATTAAACATCTAAGATCTAACAACATCACGAGAAAAACCAAATGCAAAATATACAAAACCCTGATAAAACCGGTCCTTATAATATATGGATCAGAGACATGGATACTGTCGAAAAGCGATGAGAACTTATTAGGTACGTTTGAACGAAAAATCCTTAGACACATATATAAGGGGGTGAAAGAAAATGACGTATGGCGCAGAAGATATAATTTTGAACTATACGCAGCATACAACGAACCCGACGTCATAACATCCATAAAGATCGGACGTCTGCGCTGGATGGGCCATGTTGAACGAATGTTGGAGACCGAAACACCAAAACACATAATGAAGCAAACACCAGTAGGGAGAAGGTCAAAGAGAGGACCCAAACTTAGATACATGGAACAAGTGGAACAAGATCTGAAAACACTTGAGATTACCCACTGGAAGAACAAAGCAAGGAACAGAACAGAATGGCGGAAAATTCTAGAACAAGCCAGGACCCAAAAAGGGTTGTCGAGCTACTGATGATGATGGTGATACTAATAAGTATTAGATTTTTATTAATTGTCCTACCTCTACAATCCCTACAGCTCAATTCAAGCCCTAGTCTCCCTCAGCAAATCTCCCCATTCGTTATGGTATTTGCCATTCTGCTCCAAGATTGACTGACAAGAAGATTTCTTGCGTACTCTTCAAAAATAATTTCATCTATGAGTGTTATGATAGACAAACATGGTCTCTTCACGTATCGCATGTCGTCAGATAAAACACGTCAGATATGTCATATTAAAGAGTAAAACCGTCTAATTTCTTTGTTATTAAAGAAATCAGAGAAATTAAAAATTACATTGTTTACAAAATATGAGACTAAAACTTAATATCGGTGTATAACCACTAGGGTGGGCCGATTTTTCGAAATTACTAAACTGGTAAAATGCAATTGAAAAAAAGTTGAAGTGTATAAAAACAAAATTTTTGATATTAAACATTAATAAAAAAAATATATTTTGAACTGCCACATAAATGTCAAAAATCTAAATTTTTATATTAAACATATTAAATTTTGCATTTTACCACATTGTTAAATAATTAAAACTAAAAGTTTTTTGACAATAAAGTTTTTGTATATTTTTAATATTTCAACTGCCACAAGGACATTATGTTAAAACTAAATTAGGCGATCATTACGTGAAGCGACGCCACTGACTTGGCTGTCCGATGTTTTCGGACCGATCGTAATGTTTTATCGATTTGAGACAAAGAGGTATTCTTTCATTTGGGAATGAATCAGTTTTCGACTAACAACCACGGAATACAGTCGTAATAGTCGTCGTATCTCTTGATCTTTTACGTCGTAATATAAGTTTGTTTATATGTTTATGTTTACCGATAAAATGGCGTGTAACACCAGAAGTGAGTTAAAGTGTCCTATATTTGGAGCGTCCAATAATATAAACGAAACAGTTTTACCAACATATGAAGATATGAACACTTACTTCAACTATGTTGAACATGAATTAAAACCGATTGCAACAAACCGCAACTGAGACAAGTCAAATTGTAGCAAAGAAAATTCAGGAAATTTGGAGTCGTGCTTCAATTCCAACCATTCAGCAGTGCAGTATTATAAAGCAAATAACAAGTTATCGTCTTAAAATTAGAAATTTACTAAAACCTTATAAACAACGCAGTGGTGTTGCAAGTTATAAAAAACAGTTAAATGATTTCAGAACACAATCCAAAGTACTATTTGATGTGGCTGCTTGTAAATGTCTAGATTTAAATAATTGTTCTTGCGATAAAGTATTTAAAGTGCCAGTAGCCGAACGACCATTTCTAGAAGACCAAAGAACTCAAAGACGAATGGTAATTGGTGCCATAGATATAACAATGTCCAAAAAGTTACAGAACCGAGAGGAGAGAAATTTATTGCAAATTCAAAAACAATTAAATGAGAATGTTGTTCACTTACCGAAAAATCGATCTCGGCAGAAAAGAATAGCGATGGAAACACTTACACATGAATCGATCAGTTCTACAGAAACTTCTACTGTGCAGCAAAAATCATTAGCTTCCTATAATGTGTTACAATTACCTGTGCTTGCAAGAACACTCGATCGTTTTGGTATTTCTGATCGAGCTGGCGCTGCAGTCGCTTCAGCAGTACTACAAGACGTCGGTATTATAAATATGGAAGATAATAGCAACATTATAGATAAGAACAAAATTCGTCGTGCTAGAACAAAAAAACGTGCCCTCCTTGAAATGGACGATTCTTCGCAGTTACGTGGCTGTTTTTTCGATGGTCGCAAGGATAATACGTTAAAAATGGAAGATAATCGTCGAAATTTAATTCGAGAAGAACATAATACAATCTTAGAAATGCCTGAGTCGACTTATCTGGCGCATGTTACTCCTGATTCTGGTACTGCTGTGAACATTTTAAAAAGCATTTTAAAATATTTTGATGACTCTGACGTATCCACAGATGTCTTAAGAGTAATAGGGTGTGATGGGACGAATGTTAATGTTGGAAAGTTTAATGGTGTTATTGTGCAATTAGAAAAACATTTAAATCGCCCGTTGCAGTGGTTTATTTGCCAGCTGCACTGTAATGAATTACCTTTGCGACACCTTATGAATTTCCTTGATGGTAGTACAACTGGACCTCGTCACTTCAACGGACCTATAGGACAAGCACTCATTGGATGTGAAAATCTACCTGTTGTTAAGTTCAGTGTAATTGAATCATATGTACAGGAGAATGTGGATAGGTCTGATTTAAGTACAGATCAACAATATCTTCTTGACATGTCTGTTGCAATCTCAGAGGGAAGTATTGACAACAAACTTTCTAAACGGTGCCCAGGTAAAATAGTGCATTCCCGCTGGTTAACATTGGCTAACCGTATACTACGTTTATATGTTTCCACTGTGGCTCCATCAGATAATTTGATTACCTTAGCAACCTTTATTTTAAAAGTGTATGCTCCAGTATGGTCCCTTATAAAAACCAGACCGTCCTGCCTACACGGAGCCTTTAATTTTTGGAAAATGATTCAGTTATCTAGGTATTTACCACAACCCCTAAAGGATGTAATGCATCCAGTTCTATTGCGAAATAATTTTTTGCACATCCAGAAAATATGCTACTTGGAATGTTAGGAGATCCAAGAAAACATATTAGAGAGCGCCGTTTTTTTAAAGCTCGAACAAGTAACAAAAACCAGCGACTACGAACATTTGAGGTACCACCTGTGCTTAATATGAACGCTATGGATTATATCGATATCATAAATTGGAGTACAATACCCTTAACTGAACCACCATTAACAATTGGAAGTTCGAATGAAACTTTACAGGAAATTGTGGTTAATCTGGAGACATCAGCACTGTTATCGGAGCTTAAGTTATATCCGGCTCACACGCAAGCCGTTGAACGCATGATTAAACTTGTGACAGAAGCTTCAGCAAAAGTTTGTGGTGCTAATAGCAGAGATGGTTTGATCAGAACCAAACTGGAATCACACCGATTTATGCCTTCTTTTAGGTCAAAAAAAGATTATAAGTTGTAAGAACAGTTGTTTGTTTGTTTAATTTAAGCATAAAATTTATTTTTAATGATTTAATGATTTTTTTTTAAATATTAATGTAAATTATGTTGTGGCAGTTAAAATATTAAAAATAAAAACATGAATAATTAACAACATTTGTTTCATTCTATGTATTATAACATTTTCGGATATGCAAGTTGTAAAACTAGTAAAATTTTAAATTCAAAATTTTAGTGACCTTGTGACAGTTCAAAACAGCAAAATATGAAAAAATTTATTTTTACAAAAAAAATTGTTTTTCTACTCCACATGTTTATTTGGATTGCAAAATCTGAAATTAAAATATTTTTGAATTTCGTATACAAATCGGCCTACCCTAATAACCACCTTTGTACCTTTATTCTTTCTAGACCAGGAAGGATCTGTTTTTAGGTGGATGTGAGAGGTGGCATTCGGATTTTTGCGGATAAAGTTAGGTGATAACTTCGTTAATAATAATTGACTTATGCTCCTTCTCAAATATGCCCGGAACATTAATAAAAAAAAAATAAAATATTTATAAATTTCAAAAAATTTCGTTTTTTTTTCTAATTTTTTTGCTTATAACTTTAAAACGATTCATTTTGGAACAAAGTCGTATAGGAATAAAACAAAGATAATTACATTTTCTATCAGGTAAGATTGGTTAAAAATGTCTTAATTTATCACCCTTGCTGCAAAATAGCAATAAATATAAAATAAGGGGGCAAAACAAGCCTGTCCCTATTCAATGTTTTTCCATCACTTAGGTTACACTTGGAACCTTCCTAATTCCCTTAGAAAATTTTTGTAATGTGCTAAAATCGTCCACCAAATTTCATTAAAATTGACTTACTAGATTTTGCATAATAATTTTGCAATCAAACTTTTTTTTAAAAATTAAAATTTTTTAAAATCTTGCACAACAAAAACTAGAACATACAAATGTTTGTAAATTTTTTTACATATAAAGAAGCACTCCATCTATCTAATGCACTTTACATAATTGAAATCGGATTATTTAAGCAGCCTCAGCAATGTTTTAAAGTTATAAACAATTTTTTGGCTTAAAAACAAATTAGTGCTGTGGCCAGGAGGGGGTGCTAGGGGCTCCTTTATTTAGATGGACTTGCCCTAATTCTAAGCAAAAAATGTTCTTACAAGTTTTTTCGTAGGATGCAAAGTTTTCTAGATAAACGCGGTGGAACTTTTAAAAAATCGAAAAATTACAATTTTTGAACGCGAATAACTTTTGATTAAAAAGTAAAATAGCAATTCTGCTGACAGCATTTGAAAGTTTAAGTCAAATTATACCGGTTTTAATTATTTGCATTGCTGAAAATTAATTTTTATAATTAAAAATTGTTTATAATTTTAAAACATTGCTGAGGCCCCTTAAATAATCAGATTTTAATTCTCTAATGTGTATTAGATAGGTGGAGCACCTCTTTATATGTAAAAAAAATTTGCCAACTTCTAAATGGTCTACTTTTTGTTCCGAAATTTTAAAAAATTTGAACTTTTTTAAAAACATTTAGATTGCAAATTTATTATGCAAAATCTATTAGGTCGATTTTAATGAAATTTGGTAGACCGTTTAAGTAAGTTCTAAGAATTTTCTAATCGAATTACTAAGGTTCTAAGTGCCACCAAAGTGGTTAAGAAACATTGAATAACAACAGGCGTATTTTGCCCCCTTATTTTGTATTTATTGCTATATTGCAGAAAAGGTAATACCTTAAGACATTTTTGACCAGTCGTATATCATACAAAATTCAATTATCTTTATTTTATTTATGTACGACTTTGTTACAAAACGAATCGTTTTAAAGTTATAAGCAAAGAAAGCAGAAAAAAATCGATGTTTTTCGAAATTTTTAAATATTTTAATTTTTTTATTAATGTTCCGGGCATATTTGAGGATCATAAGTCAATAATTATTATTACTGAAGGTGTCACCTAACTTTATCTGCAAAAATCCGAATGCCACCTCTCGCATCCAAAAATAGACTTTTTTTACAGATTAGTCCTGGTCTATTCCTAAAGGGTGTCTCAAACTTTTGTTTCAGTTAAAATACAACTTAAACTAGTAAAAAACCGTCTATTTTCTTTGTTTCTAAAAATATCAGGCACATTTAAAAAACAAAATATTCACAAAACATAAGGCTACAATACGATTCCGATGTATACTCAGACTTGTACCTCGTCCTCCCTACAGGGTGTCTCAAGCTTAACAAAAGAAAAACATTTCTTTTCTTCCACCCGGTATGAGTACAAAAAAGAAGTTTGAATAAAACTTAGAACCTTAAGAGAGAGTTTAGACAAGGGTGCGTTTTGTCACCTGATTTGTTCAATATTTATGGTGATCATGCCATGGCGAGTGACTTTAAAAGGCTAATATTAATTTATACGAAAAAAATTTCTTTGGAATATTATTAAAAATCAACATTAGCAAGTATCATTAATTTTTATACACACTGTACCGGGTGTCCCAATAAGAATGGTTCTCGGCCATACCTCAGGAACCGTTTATAGTAGGTACAGCTTTGAGAAAAAAATATTTATAACAAAAGTTACCTCGGGAAAAGCCTGGAAATAATTTTCATAATTGTAGGTCCACCGCTAGAGGGCATGAGTGGGAACCTTCTTATGAAAAACTGGCTGTAAGTCCGGTTCTGCTAAATCGAATTTTGTATACTTGGTCTCGTTGAAAACAGCTCTTTTTCGTCAATGTAAGTGTTTTGTTTTCGAAATAGCCTAATAAGTAATAAGCAAGCTAGGAGGCGTTATTTTATTATTTTCTGAAATATAGTTTTCTTTTGAAAATATTAAATACAAGTATGCATTTTTAATCCTGTATTACAAAATTAGACCAAATTAGCAACATAATACCGAAAACCGCATGTCGATACCTCTTTTCTATCTCGAGATATCTTAAGAAATGTGTAAATTTTAAACATAACTGTTACTGTCACCGGTCAACGAGGAAGGAAAAGTAGTGTGCTATGGAAAAAACAAATAAACATTTTCCAGATGTAAACGCATATAAATAATTAAAACAACAATAAGACAAACAACACTATAAAATATAACAAAGAAATAAAAGCAACTACTTACTTAGTCTTAGTGACTGCCTAAACGTTCAAATTGTTGCCCATCATTTTCGATGCAAGCGTTAGATTGAATAGCAACAGATTTAACTGTTTTAGACTTTTATTTATGGGCACGGATTAAAGACCTTGTTTTTGCCGCTAGACCCACTACTCGAGAAAACATGATCTAGAATCTAGAGAATACGAAACGCCATTCAAAGCATTGCGAAAGCAGAAATTGAGACTGCTGTTCAATCTACTCTTGATAGAGTAAATTCTTGCATCGAAAATGATAGGCAACAATTTGAACATTTAGGTCGTCACTAGTAAGTAGTTGCTTTTATTTCTTTGTTATATTTTATAGTGTTGTTTGTCTTATTGTGTTTTAATTAATTATATATGCTTATGTCTGTAACATGTTTCTTTGTTTTTTTCCATAGCACACTACTTTTCCTTAACTTCGTTTACCGATGACATTAACAGTTGTTTAAAATTTCCACGTTTCTTAAGATATCTCAAGATAGAAAAAAGGTATCGACATGCGGTTTTCGGTATTATGTTGCTAATTTGGTTTAATTTTGTAATACAGGGTTAAAAATGCATAGGTACATGTATTTAATATTCTCCAAAGAAAACTAGATTTCCGAAAATAATTAAATAACGCCTACTAGCTGACATATTACTTATTAGACTATTTCCAAAATAAAACTCTTACATTGACAAAAAAGAGCTGTTTTTAACAAGACAACGTATGCAAAATTCGATTTAGCAGAAACGGACTTACAGCTTTTTTTTTCATAAGAAGATTCCCACTCACCCCTACCTCTTATTTGCAAAGGTGGACTTAAACTTGTGAAATCAAATATGTGCAAAATTTTATGCAGAATATGATGATTGGATTTCCAGTGCCCTTTCATTAGGTAAATTTTGTAAAATTTTGATTTTTGAATTGTTGACATTCAATTACGCCCTCTAGCGGCGGATCTACAATTATGAAAATAATTTCCAAGTTTTTCCCGAGGTAACTTTTGTTATAAATATTTTTTTCTCAAAGCTGTACCATAAACGGTTCCTGAGATATGGCCGAGAGCCATTCTTATTGGAACACCCGGTACATTTCAGAAGTATCTTTAACAAATAGAGGAATGCGAGTAGTTAAATAAATCATTCTACTCGTAATTTTAACCATTAAATATTAATTATGCATGATAAAAACGTAATTAAGAGTTAATGAAAACTCTTGAAATATACTGCCCAGTGTATGGTACTACTTACTACCATGCCACGATTAGCGGAAATACCTTATGGATTTTATTTGTGGTAGAATACAATGTTTTATTTTTCTGAGAATTAAACACAGCATTTATTGCAATAATTAACAGAATCATTCCATTAAACGTTTATATTTTTTTCTGGGTAATTTTCCTTAATAACTCGATTAAGGAATATTGTTTAAGGCTCAGGAATAAAACCTGTCTGCGTTCTCTAAGGTTCTAGACTAATAGACCAGGTCGCATCTCTAAAAATATTAGTACATTTGGAGGTTGAGAGGTGACTCAAATTTTTTTGCAGAAATTGCTTGAAAATAACTCAAATAATAATATTTGAGTTATCCTCCCTCTCAAAAAGGTCCGGAACATTATTTAAATAATCAAAATGTCAAAAAATGAAGGAAAAATTCGATTTTTTTCTTGGTTTTTTGATTATAACTTTAAAAATATTCATTTCCGAGAAAAGTTGTACTGACATAAAAGTTGCGTAATTAAATTTTCTTCAATATAGAATCGGTTATAAATTTAAAAAATAGTCACCCTTGTTGCAAAATAGCAATAATTGCAAAAATACCATACAAAAACAAGTATTGGCATTTTACGTTTTTCAACCATTTGTGCTATACTTAGGACCTTCATATTTCACCCAAAAAAACTTATGATACAGTAAAACAAAACTGTAAATTTCATTAAGATCGGTTCAATATATTTTGCAAAATAAATTTTGCAATCCAGCTTTCGCAAAAAAAATTCATTTTTTTTTTTCAAAATGTTACACGACAGAAAATAAAGCAGATAGCACGTTGAATTTTTTTTTTTGCTTATAGCAGTGTACTTTACCTTTCATTTGCAATTTGCATAATTAAAAAACTAACCACCACGGCGTCAGAAATTTTTTTAAATAAACATTAATTATTTGTGCTACGCGCAGGACAGCGGATAGTTTGCTCTGATTGGGCATTCCAATGACCTTTGATAATAATTGATACATTTTAATTTTTATTACATTTCGATACAAATAAATAAATTTGTTTATTGCAAAATAAAAACACATAATCCTTTGAAATAACACTTTTTTTAACAAATACTTTCTTTGTTCATATATTTCAACTTAGAGAATAAAAGTTTATTATTTTTAAACATATGCAATTGTTTAAACAATATTTCACAAACAATAATAAAATTAGTTTGATTTTTGTGGAATTAAAATATTAAAATACAACAAAATATAGAGTAAGAAAATAATATATTAGATAAAGATTGGAAGAAATTTTGGTGGAAATCAACTTGTGTGAATCGAACACCGCTGTCCTGCGCGTAGCACCAAAAATTAATGTTTATTTAAAAAAATTTCCTGACGCCGTGGTAATTAATCGATTTAATTTTGCAAATTGCAAATGAAAGGTACAGTACACTTCTATAAGCAAAAAAAATTCAACTTGCTATCTGCTTTATTTCAGTCCTGCAACATTTAAATATATTAAACCGATCTTAATTAAATGTACAGTGTTGTTTTACTATATCATAAAGTTTCTCTGGGTAAAATATGAAGGTCCTAAGTGTAGCACAAATGGTTGAAAAACTTAAAATGCGAATACTTGTTTTTGTATGGTTTTTTTCGCAATTATTGCTACTTTGCAACAAGGGTGACTATTTTTTTAAATTTTAGTGCAACTTTCCTCATAAATGAATAGTTTTAAAGTTTGATTATTTAAACAATGTTTGGTCCGGACCATTTTGAGTGGGAGGATAACTCAAGTATTATTATTTGAGTTATTTTCAAGCAATTTCTGTAAAAAAAGTGAGTCACCTCTCAACGTCCACCTCAAAACAGATGCGCCCTGGACTATAAAGGATAAACTAGATCCTCGAAAGCTATGGGTCAATTAAACAATGTCTTTTTGCAAAAGCACACTGCGAAGTCTTATGTGGAAAAGAAAATTATGTAGAGGAAAAGAAAAATCGTCTTCTTTAAGACGAGTTTCTACGCTAAGAGGGATGAAATAAAACCTAGTCGTGCTTTTAAGCCTCATAGTATCAGACAACACTTTTTGCTGTCAGGGTAAATATACGTTCGTTTTTTTACGCACTTGTCCAACTCCAGTTGATTGGCTTATTGTACATTGTTTATGTTGTAGTGTGTGTTAAATAGTTGCCTCGTTACTATGTAAAGTCGGCTTCATTGTCTCTACAAAGAATGGCTTATTATATCCGAATGACTGCGGTACCTCGGGTAAGTACCCATCGAACCAAGAAGACAGTTCTTGTCTTACATATTCACTTCTCTGTCTATCAAGTTGTGTTATACCTTTTACTCTTCTGAGAAATTTAATTTATCTAGCTACCTATCTAGAACAAATAATTCCAAAACATAGGATATGGGCTTGAAAATCTAGAGCAACATTTAAAAACATGAGAAATATATTCACCCATTGCGACATTTCTCTTCCACTAAAAATACGGCTGCTAAAGTGCTATGTATTTCCAGTCTTGCTGTATGGTGCAGAGGCCTGTACAATAACGGAAACATTAATTAAAAAGCTAGAGGCATTCGAAATGTGGGTGTGGCGACGTATCCTCAAAATATCCAGGACGACCCACACCACCAACTTAAAGGTATTGCGTAGAAGGGAAAAACAAAAAGAAATCTCTTTCACACTCATTAAGAAACGCAAACTTGAATACCTCGGTCATATTATGAGACATGATAAATTACGTATACTCCAACTGATAATACATGGTAAAATAGAGAGCAAACACGGACCCGGAAGAAGAAGACACTGAACACACAGAAGTATTTTTGAAAATCTTAAACGCAGAATGAGAGATTGCATTATTAACGAGGGCCGAAAGTCCCTGAAAACTTCTATAATGTTTATTTTAATGAGTTACAGGTGTGAAAAACAAAAGAAAATTTAATGTGATTTTTAATTTCAAATAACTCATTCAAAAGAAACTTGTTGGATATTCTAAGGGACTTTCGGCCCTCGGTAATAATATAGTCTTTCATTCTGAGTTTAAATTTTTCAAAAACACTTATTATTTCTCAGGATTCGAAAAAAATTAATGCATTTAAAACACGTTGGCGCGAAATTTTGCGCCTACGCCCTTAAGTATAGGGTATAACTTCAATAGTATAGGGCAGCGTTTCCCAACCGGTGGGTCGCGACCCACTAGTGGGTCGTGAGCAGATTTGTGTATGTGTGTATGTGTATGAATGTGTGTATGTTCCCGGTATACAGGGTGTTTCATTAATAATTGTCCATATAGTAACAGGAGAAACCTTAGCACAAAATACGAAGATTTAACCTAAAACACTTAAATAAAATGTGGTCCCTTACTGAGTTACAGGGTGTTTTATTCAAAAATTTAACAACTATTGTTGATCAGCATTTTAAAACTATTTGACATATCCTTTTCATACGTGGCAGAAAGTGCGACTACTAGAAGCCCTACTAAATTATGATAAACAAACGTTTCTAGCTACTACCAGAGGCGTACGACAGGGGATGGTGAATGGTTGACCCTTCTCAATTTCTACGCCACTGGAGGAATTACTATTTTTGTGCCATTTTTAGATTCTCCAATACTTTCTACGTAAATAATATACTTTTCATTGGTAGCGATAAAAACATTAGTTTTCGAGATATTTGAAGTTAAATATGAAACGGCACAGTTATTTTGATTAATTCATGATGTAATTCATATGACTCAAATTTAAAAATTATTTGTATCAGTACTTTAAAACTATTTGGCGTATCCTCATCATACTTGGCAGAAAGTGTAGGTACTGTACACTCTACTAAATTAAGATAAATAAACGTTTCTAGCTACTACCAGAGGCGTACGACAGGGGATAGTGGCTGGTTGACCCTTCCCAAATTCTACGCCACTGACGAAATTGCTATTTTAGTGTAATTTTTTGACTTTGCAATATTTTTTATGTAAATAATATACGCTTCATTCGTAACAATAAAATGGTTAGTTTTCGAGATATTTGAAATTAAAAATGAAGCGACACAATACATTAATCAAAATAACCGTGTCGTTTCATTTTTAACTTCAAAGATCTCGAAAACTAATGACTTTATCGTTACGAATGAAGAGTATATTATTTTCATAGAAAGTATTAGAGAATCCAAAAATTGAACTAAATTAGCAATTTCGCCAGTGGCGTAGAATTTGGAAAGGGTCAACCATTCACTTTCCCCCGTCGTACGCCTCTGATAATAGCCAGAAACGTTTGTTTAACATAATTTAGTAGTTTGTACAGTACCTATACTACCTGCTAAGTTTGAAAGGGATACGTCGAATAGTTTTAAAATGTTGAGCAAAAATAATTTTTAAATTTTTAGATAAAACACCCTGTAACTCAGTAAGGAATCACATTTTATTTAAGTGTTTTAGGTTAAATCTTCGTATTTTGTGCTAAGGATTCTCCAGTTAGTATATGGACAATTATTAATGAAACACCCTGTATACATATGGTAACTATTTACACGACAAATAATTCTTTGCTATTATTAGATACACTTTGTGGTTTTGATATCGTCTAGAATATCTTACAAAGATAAAGCATAATATGAAATTGCACCATTCATTATATAATATTATAATAATACTGTTGTTGGTTGATTGAAACAAAAGATTATTTATTTTGTATATCTTTTACCAATCGCAACAATATTTCGACAAAATCTTTAGGCACGAAATAACACACATCCAAACCAACGGATATTAAGAGCCAAGAAAGTATTAAAATCAGAAAACATATTATTTATGTTATGGTACGAATACATAGGGACAGTGGCGGCCCGTGAGGTAGTGCCATAGAGCCATGGCACTACCTTCCTAATTATGCAGAAGCATATTTTTTATTTTTAAAATCTTTTAATGCCTGTTAATTTTTTGTGTGTATTTCTTTTTATCTTCATAAATTATATAAAATCTGCCAACTGTGCGCGTAGTACAATCGCTGCCACTTACAGCGGAGATTATTCGGCTGGAGAATCTTGAGCCAAAATTGGTACTGGCACGGCTGAAAAGAGAAAGATTTTACGAGCATCCTATATAAGTGACAGAGAAAGAGCTATATTGGACTATTTAGTATACCTTCAATGAGAATCTCGTGCCGGGCACGGTATCTATTTATTTTGAGTTTCTTTAAGTGCTGGCTTGTCGCTTTTGTTATGTCTATTTTCTGTTAAAGTTTTTGTATTTATAATATTATTATTAAACTTTTAGTGCATCATGATCGTGGGTGTAGTATAAATAATATTTTGATTATTTCTTAAGTTTAATTTATTAATTGACAATGAATCAGATTAGTATCTTAAAAAACTCTTTTAGTGGTTTTTCTTTACAAATTTTATAAGGTTTTGTGGAGCTTTCGAGTTAGCTTAAAGAGGTCACGACGAAAAAAAAAATCACAAAATAGAGGCATATTTAAGGAACTGGTCAATTTTAGCGCCGAATTAGACAACGACTTAAAGGTTCATAATATTTAAAGTTCCAGATCTTTTAAAGGTCTACCGTCTTACGGTTTCTGTAAACCGTCGGTTACGGTAAGTTTTCTGCTTCCAAGCGTCGGTTCCCCGAATCATTTTTTAATGCAACATGGAGACAATTTTAATTTTTAAACAAAACTCGGTTTAAAACTGAATTAGAAGTACTGTATTAGTGAGACGAATTAAGTACTACCTTTGGGGCTATTCCGCTATGAGTTTTATTAAATGAGGAAGGTTTAAAAAGCACATTGGAAGAAACTATTAAACTTTTAAGCATTTTAATTACCATTCCTATATCAATATCTGAAGCAGAACGCCGTTTTTCGATGTTAAAACGAATTAAAACATTAGTTAAAAATACAATGAAAGAAGAACGACTTAGGTATGTTACCTGCAGAAAAGCATTTTGTAAATGATATTGATAATTTTAATAATAAAGTCATTGAAAACTTTGCAACCAAAAAAAAAACAAGAAAGATGTATCGTAAACTTTAAATGTGGTATTGGCACAACTTTGTGCATGTGTGTAAATAATGAAATAGTATTATTTTTATAATTTTGTAACTAGAGACTAAATCGTAATGCAAGCTAAGTAATATTGGCAGTAAATAATGGTTGTAAATTGAGAGTTTTTTATTGTTAAGAGGAAACAGTAGCGATCAACAGGTAGCGAAAACGCGTTCCAAGATTGCGGCTGTAATTTTGAATATTTTTTCGAGATATTTGGCACACGTATTCGTAATATAATAAAGAATGGCGGTACAGAGCCCAATTTCAAAAATATATTAATATGTGGAAATTACTCTGTAATTAAATACAATATTAAAAAAACGAGCCTGTACCGCCATTAAGAAGAACAAAAAAATACACTTTCTTCAAATAAACTTTTTTATCCGATGCCTAGATTTTGTGTCATTTTGGAACTACTAATGAAATAAAAAATTTTAGTAGTTCCAAAATGACACAAAATCTAGGCATCGGATAAAAAAGGTTATTTGAAGAAAGTGTATTTTTTTGTTCTTCTTAATGGCGGTACAGGCTCGTTTTTTTAATATCGTATTTAATTACAGACTAATTTCCACATATTAATATATTTTTGAAATTGGGCTCTGTATTTTACCGCCTTTCTTTATTATATTACGAATACGTGTGCCAAATATCTCGAAAAAATATTCAAAATTACAGCCGCAATCTTGGAACGCGTCTTTGCTACCTGTTGATCGCTACTGTTTCACTGTATCACCTTAAGAGGAAACAGTAGCGATCAACAGGTAGCGAAAACGCGATTTGGCACACGTATTCGTAATATAATAAAGAATAGCGGTACAGAGCCCAATTTGAAAAATATATTAATATGTGGAAATTACTCTGTAATTAAATACAATATTAAAAAAACGAGCCTGTACCGCCATTAAGAAGAACAAAAAAATACACTTTTTTCAAATAAACTTTTTTATCCGGTGCCTAGATTTTGTGTTATTTTGGAACTACTAAAATTCTTTATTTCACTAGTAGTTCCACAATGACACAAAATCTAGGCATCTGATAAAGTTTATTTGAAGAAAGTGTATTTTTTATTCTTCTTAATGGCGGTACAGGCTCGTTTTTTTAATATTGTATTTAATTACAGAGTAATTTCCACATATTAATATATTTTTTAAATTGGGCTCTGTACCGCCATTCTTTCTTATATTACAAATACGTATTCCAAATCTTGGAACGCGTTTTGGCTACCTGTTGATCGCTACTGTATCACCTTAATGAATTTACTGAACTGTTTTGATAAATTTTGAACAAATTCTTGGCACCTCAGATAAATATACATAGGATACATAAGGTAAAAGTATCAGCGCCTATTTTTTTTTTAATTTTTGTTTTATAACTTTTTTTACAATATCGTGAAACCGTCACTAAAAATTTTGGCGGCTGTCCGAATTCTGGCACTACCTTCTTAAAGTGGTACGAGCCGCCACTGCATAGGGAAACGAGAAAAAGCCAACTGGGGAAAAAAGAAAATTTCAACTCCATTTATTTTCACATCTCGAAGCACTGAGCGATTGAAAAACTTTAAAAAGCTGATTAGACTCCCAAGTTGAGGCATTTTATGTAATATCTACAAAATGGTAACCATTGAATTTAAATCAGAAAAAAATGATATATTATTTCGGAAATATATCGATGCGACAGTCGTAAAAAGGAAATCTATAGAAGAATAACAGGGGACGAATTATGCAAAAAAAATTAAATGAAAATGGGAAAAAGTTAATCGAATTTGTTACAGAGAACAAAATGAAAACAGCTAGCGCAAGTTTTGACCATGAAAAAGTAAAAATTCATAATAGGCCATGTCCTAATAAGCAAACCTGATATAGTCCAGGGCGGATCTGTTTTGAGATGGACGTTGAGAGGTGACTCAAATTTTTTTGCAGAAATTGCTTGAAAATAAATCAAATAATAATATTTGAGTTATCCTCCCTCTCAAAAAGGTCCGGAACATTGTTTAAATAATCAAAATGTCAAGAATTGGAGGAAAAATTCGACTTTTTCTTTGGTTTTTTTATTATAACTTTAAAAGCATTCATTTCCCAGAAAAGTTGTACTGACGTAAAAGTTGCGTAATTCAATTTACTACAATATAGAATTGGTTATAAATTTAAAAAATAGTCACCCTAGTTGCAAAATAGCAATAATTGCGAAAAAACCATACAAAAACAAGTATTCGCATTTTACGTTTTTCAACCATTTATGCTAAACTTAGGACCTTATTATTTCACCCAGAAAAACTTTATGATACAGTAAAACAATACTGTAAATTTCATTAAGATCTGTTCAACAGATTTTGCAAAATAAATTTTGCAATACAGCTTTCGCAAAAAAAATTCATTTTTTCAAAATGTTACAGGACTGAAAATAAAGCAGATAGCAAGTTGATTTTTTTTTTGCTTATAGAAGTGTACTGTACCTTTCATTTGAAATTTTCAAAATTGAAATCGATTAATTACCACGGCGTCAGAAAATTTTTGAAATAAACAATAATTTTTGGTGCTACGCGCAGGACAGAGGTGTTCGATTCACACAGGTTGATTTCCACCAAAATTTCTTCCAATCCTTATCTAATATATTATTTTCTTACTCTATATTTTGTTGTATTTTAATTTTTTAATTCCACAAAAATCAAACTAATTTTATTATTGTTTGTGAAATATTGTTTAAACAATTGCATATGTTTAAAAATAATAAACTTTTATTAATGAAGTTAAAATATATGAACAAAGAAAGTTTTTGCTAATAAAAGTGTTATTTCAAAGGATAGAGTATGTGTTTTTATTTTGCAATAAACAAATTTATTTATTTATATCGAAATATCATAAAAATTAAAATATATCAATCATTATCAAAGGTCATTGGAATGCCCAATCAGAGCAACATACAAGCTGTCCTGCGCGTAGCACCAATAATTAATGTTTATTTAAAAAATTCCTGACGCCGTGGTGTTAAGCGATTTTAATTTTGCAAAATTGCAAATGAAAGGTACAGTACACTGCTATATGCACAAAAATTTTCAACTTGCTATCTGCTTTATTTTCAGTCCTGTAACTTTTTGAAAAAATGCATTTTTCTACGAAAGCTGGATTGCAAAATTTATTTTGCAAAATCTATTGAACCGATCTTAATGAAATTTACAGTTTCGTTTTACTGTATCATAAATTTTTCAGGGTGAAATATGAAGGGCCTAAGTGTAGCATAAATGGTTGAAAAACGTAAAATGCGAATACTTGTTTTTGTATGTTTTTTTTTCACAATTATTGCTATTTTGCAACAAGGGTGACTATTTCTTAAATTTTTAACCAATTCTTTATTGTAGGAAATTTATTTACGCAACTTTTATGTTAGTACAACTTTTCTCGGAAATGAATACTTTTAAAGTTTTAATCAAAAAACCAAGAATAAAATCGAATTTTTCCTTAATTTTTGGACATTTTGATTATTTAAACAATGTTCCGGACCTTTTTGAGAGGGAGGATAACTCAAATATTATTATCTGATTTATTTTTAAGCAATTTCTGCAAAAAAATTTGAGTCACCTCTCAACGTCCAAATGTACTAATATTTTTACATATGCGCCCTGGTCTAATAAGGCAATTGTCGATTACAGAAGTTACACAGGGACAGATACCAATAGTGAGCATTTACTATGGTTTGTTTTTAAACTAGGAGTAGTAAACTAAAAAGACATATTCACACCCAAGAAAGTCATTAGAAAAATCACCAAATACATCTTCTTTTTTGGTTGATCATATTGGCATTCAACGCTAATCTATACATATGATATTATACGTCGCTAGAGAATTCTAAAAATAACTGTTTTTTATATAAAAGTAGGCCAAAAATCTAAAAATTAAAAAAAATGGCGCAGGAAACACAAAAAATCACCGATATAACCGATTAACCTATGAAATACCAGTAGTGTCAAAATTTCATAAATGTCATTAGTGTCAAAATGTCATAACAGTGAAATGTAAACAAGAGAAACATATGTATTAAGGCCATCGGTACATAATTCGCAAATATTTTGCGAGTATCCCTACTTTTCTGTCTTTACACGGCAAATTACGTGTAGTAAAATTCACACTGGTATGGATATGTAAACATTACTAGAATGTGATTCTACTTGAAAATGTCATCATTAATTTAAAGAGATGACTTTTGAATGTTCTTGGATAACTGTTATTTTTATAATTGCAAATTATTAATTCAGTTAATAAATGTGATAATTTTTTCACTAACTATGTATTCAGTGATTGTAATAATTTATATGTACAACAAAAACTGATACTCAATCGAGAAAAGAGGACAAGTGTTAAAGTGATTTTTTAATAATATATTGTTACTATGGAACGCTTACAGTTTTGAACATCTTTAACAACAAAATAGTTGGATCGCAGAATATATTATCCTGATGTATTCTCTGCTTGGATCTTCCACAAATAATACACAATAAATAACTTTTTATTAAGTTCACGTCTTAAATCAATTATTTATCAAATACACTATATATCAATATTATTTAATCAACAACTCAAAATATTCCCGATGCCATGTCAAATATTTAAAATTGTCACTGATTGTCACTGTCTGACTGACAGTATGCTGACAATATTCTATTCGATTGAGTGTGTTGTATGCCAAAGATAGATTTGGAAATATACCACGAACATTGTGTTCATTTTTTTCGAATCCTGAAAAAAACCAATAAATATATTTGAACAATTTAAACGCATAATGAAAGACTATATTATTACCGAGGGCCGAAAGTCCCTTAGAATAAATAAAAAGTTTATTTTGAATGAGATATTTTAAATTAAAAATCACACTAAATTTTCTCTTAGTTTTTTCACCCCTGTAACTTATTAAAGTAAACATTATAGAAGTTCTCATGGACTTTCGGCCCTCGCCAATATCGTAATCTTTCATTCTGCGTTTAAAGTTTTCAAAAATATTTATTAGTTTTCTCAGGATTCGAAAAAAATGAATCCCCATTTGAATAGTATTGCAGCCGAAAATACGTTCCCATCATCTTAAACAGACTATGTAGCAATCAATAAAATGCTAGAGAATCCAATCAAGCCGCAAATAAAAGAAGAATAGCGGACCATACAGACAGTCATATCGTAAGCAACGGAAAAGTATATAGGAAGAGTGCATATAAAGAGACGTCAAGACTGACTCGATGAATGGATAGAAGAAACAGGGCAAAAGTAAAAGAGACAGAAAAATATCTAAAATACGATCGGAAACTCTGTGGCTAAAAGAAGATAAGTTAAAAGAATTTGCAGAAAGAGGAAGAGAGATCAGCTAGAAAAACAATTGAAACCATAGAGAAGCCTACATAAACAAAGAGGTAAAAAATTTCTACCAAGAAATCCAGTGAAACTAAAAAGGATAATACAAAGTACTGCAGAAACAAAGAAGAATTAATTCTAGGAGAATCTACAGAAAAATTAAACAGATGGGCCGAATACTTGTAAGATCTCTTAAGTACAAACCAACAAGAAGAACTAGAGGAAAATGAGATTGGCAAAAATATGAAGAAGAGACGTCCGAGCGAGGAACCAGCTTTGAATTGAGTTAAAAAATAGTAAGAGACGTCAAAAATAAAAGAGTGCAGGAGAAAATGGCATCCCAACTGAAATTTTTAGGGATAGCGGCGAAAAATTGAAAGAAAAAATATTCCGCTTGACATTAACAGTTTGGCATAAGAAAAAAATGCCGAAATAATGGAATAACGCTCTTGTGTGTCCGATCTACAAAAAAGGCGACAAAAGGGGGTCGAAAACTATAGGGGTATAATTAGTGTGACCAACTAGCCCGAAAAATCCGGGACATGGCCCGAATTACGAAGTCGTGTCCCGGACAAGGCTTCGGGGCCATCCGAATTTAAAACGTTTTGGTAAAATTCCATATTGAAATTTTTAATATATCATTCTTCTAAGAATTCACATCAAATTGAATTGGTGGGACGAAAAAAGTCGACAATTTCTAGACTGTTATACTAATTCCACATCCAAAACGCATACATTTTATATCGTCGTATTATACATAGTTCTACGAAAACTCTAACTCTGAACTTTTTCCGGATTCTTTATTTTAATTCTCGTCTTCTGAAAGACGATTTAAAAACATGAATATCAAATAATGCTAATTATATTTTAACCAAGGTTCAATTTACATGGAAATCCAACATTAGTTGATTTTCTAATTTTTCGTTTTTTGAGAACGATTTCCGGCTTGAAAGTCGAAACGTCAAAAACAAAAAAGTCAAAAAACAAAAATATAATTATCATTACAACCCATTCCATCAAAAAAATTTTTGCGAACATAAAAATGTTAAATAATCAATACAAAGATGATATTAAAGTTTTTTATTTAAAAAAAATGGCCTGATTTTCATTGAAAAGTCCCGGATTTTAGGTAGTTTTTTCAGTCTTGTCCCGCATTCGCGCGACTAAATTGGAGTTGGTCACACTAGGTATAATAGAAGTAGTGAATAAAACTGGTACTTGCAAAATGATTGAGGAAAGGTTATTGAAATATTATGAAAACAAATATATCGCAGAAATAAGAGAGAATTTAGGTCTGGATGTAATATTGGGTGAAAATGGAAAAGAGAAATGGGAACTCGATGCTAGAATAGCAAAAGTGAATAAAAAATATTGAGTTTAAGAGTACCAATAAATTCAAATTACATTTCTAGACAAGACAAACTCAGTTAAGATGGGATACGAAAATGTTGAGTCGCGTATTCGGAGGAAGAAAGACAGAAGACGGTTGAAAGAGAAAAACCATCAAGGAATAAATGGCTTTGTACGTTGTACAAAGAACCTGCCATCACCGGGTTCGTCAAATCACAAAAGATCAGATGGTTTTTGGCATATAGAAAAAATGGCAGCAAACGGAATGTTAAACTAAAGAAGAGGTGGACCTAGAACGAGGTGAATTAATAAAGTCTTCCGTAGAGGAAGACCTTAAACACGTGAAGGTGAGGGTTTTAAAAAAAGCACACAACAGAAGAGAATGGAGAAATGTTCATCGGATCCTTCAGAGTAGTCAAGAATTATATACATACTAAAGTTTGAGTTTTAAAATAATTGTACCCCCTCTATGGCTCACTGGTAAGAGCGCCTACCTTTGGACCCAAAGGTCGTGAGTTCGAATCTCACCTGGGAAGAGAATTTTTCATTTATTAAAAATTAATGAGTGAAAATAGTCTCTATCCTTGTGGTATCGGTACTCACCGAAGAGACCGCAGACGTTCGAATACAATTAGCGTCTCTTTGCAAAGACAATGACGTCGACTTTCCTAACAAGACATTTACTCAACACACACACTACACATTACACTAGGTACCTAATTGGAAAAATCCACTGTACCATGCCAATGGCCATTAGTTGTCGAGGCATTAAGCTAAATGAGAAAAAAAATAATTGTAATTAGTTAATGTTATGATTATGTTTAATAAAATTGCTCTAGGTCTTAATGGACTGTTGTGCGTCTAAATAAATAAATTATTAATTTGTTTATTATTCTTGAACTATGAAAATACTCTTATAGGTCTGGATCCCGCGTATAAAAAAAAAGTTGATTAATAGCAAGCTGAAAATTTGTTAATAGCTTAAAGGTGTCTAGTCGGATAAACTTTGATATATGGGAACACTGGAACAGGGGCAGTTTTAATTGTGGAACAGGTTAAAAATTTGGAACGGTCAGACCACGAAAACGGCACATTTATTTTGTCCGACAGAATAGACTTAAACTCTCCGAACAGAGATTAAACTCTCATGCAAAAATCAGAATGCTATTTATCACCTGTCATAATTGCTGTCATTTGACATATTCTACATGTTCCACTGATTAAAACGCCCATTTGGTGATAAATAGCAGTCTGATTTTTGCATGAGAGTTTAATCCCTGTTCGGAGAATTTAAGTTTGTTTTGTCGGACAAAATACATGTGCCGTTTTCGTTGTTTGACCGTTCCAAATTTTTAACCTGTTCCACAATTAAAACTTCCCCTGTTCCAGTGTTTCCATATATCAAAGTTTGTCCGACTAGACACCCTTAAGCTATTAACAAATTTTCAGCTTGCTATTAATCAACTTTTTTTTCATACGCGGGATCCAGACCTATTAGTATAAAGAATTTTTCCAAATATCCTTCTTTTTATAGCTTTAATTAGTACATTCCTTCATGGTTTTTGCTGTAAATTTTAGAGAACCGCTTGGATTGACATGAAATTTGGCATACGCATAGCTAACATGTCAAAGAAAAAAAAGTAATTATTGTGCCGATGTGTGCTTTTGCCCTGGGGGTGACTTTCACCCCCTCTCGGGGGTTAAAAAATATATGTCCAAAATAAGTGCGGAAATGGATAAAGTGACTAATTATAAGCAACTTTTGTTCTATACCTAGAGTTTTTTCGCCAAGTCAACACTTTTCGAGTTATTTGCGAGTGAATATGTTCATTTTTCAACAAAATAACCACGTATTTAGACGGTTTTTCGCAAACATTTCAAAAAGTATTTTATCGAAAATAAAAGTTTTTAGCAAAAATATAGCCTGTACAAAAGTAAAAAAAAATGGTGTATGCATGAGGTCTCTAGACCTAGTAGAACCAGAGTTATAGGTAATGAAAAATAGGTTCATATTCGCCAAATTCCAAAAAGAATATTTCAACATGAAATATCCAAAAAACGAAGCACTTTTTGGGAAAAACTCATTACAACTTTTTTAAAGTGTATAAAAAAGCTTTATTTCTGTTTTTATAAAAAAGTTTCTAGCATTAAAAGTAAGCAAGTTACGCTCAAAATAAAGTAGGTCCCTTTTGTTTTGGCAAAAAAAAACGGGAAGATCACCCCCTAATTAGCAACTTAAATAAAATTAATCGTTACCGCTTCACCAGTTATTTTACTTATGTTGTGTTTATATGATCTGTAAGTTTCATCGATTCAAGTTACTCATTTTTGAAAAAATTTGGTTTTAAGATAAAATTTTTAAAATTTTTAATTTTGAAAAAAACTTTTTTTTTCAAAATAACTTAAAAATTGTTCGAGATACCAAAAATCTTAAAAAATATAAAGAGTCTGCTTTGCTTTTGTGAATATTTTGTATTTTTTTTGTTTTGCTGTAAGACAAAAATTGGTTAAGATTTGGTGTTTCTAATTTGCATACACTCGTGATTAGTGACTCATCCAAGCCCTTTTAACTACGGCCCTTTCAAAAAGAATTACTTTGAACCGATGAAACTTACAGATAATATAAACAATATATACATGAGTAAAGAAAGTTGTGAAGTGGTAACGATTAGTTCATTTAAGATGCTAATTAGGAGGTGATTTTATCGATTTCTTTACCAAAAAATAGGGAACTAACTTTATTTTGAGCGTAACTTGTTTAATTTTGTTGCTAGAAATTTTTTTATAAAACAAAAATAAGCTTTTTTCTAGACACTTTAAAAAAGTTATTATGAGTTTTCCCAAAAAAGTGCTTCATTTTTTGGTTATTTCACGTTAAAATATTCGATTTGGAACTTGACGAATATGAACCTATTTTTCATTAGCTATAACTCAGCTTCTACTAGATATAGAGACCTAATATACACACTGTTTTGTTCACTTTTTTACAGGCTATATTTTTGTTACGAATGTTTTTTCCGACAAAATACTTACTTTTTGAGTTATTTGCGAAAAACCGCCTAAAAACGTGGTTATTTTGTTGAAAAATAAACATATTCACTCGCAATAACTCGAAAAGTATTAACTTGGTGCAAAAACTCTATAGAACAAAAGTTGCTTAGAATTAGTAATTTTATCTATTTCCGGTCTTATTTTGGACATATATTTTTTCATCCCCGAAAGGGGGTGAAACACAGCCCCAGGGTAAAAGCACACGTCGGCACAATATCACTTTTTTCTTTGACTTGTTAGCTACGTGTATGCCAAATTTCATGTCAATCCAAGCAGTTCTTTAAAATTTAGAGGTTTTGCAATATTTTACCGTTAAAGAACGTACTATATGTGTTCCAATAGTTATCAAATACCTAAATACTCTATGTAAGTAATAGTAAAAAACATCATCAACCCTTAACATTTACATAATACCGTTGCTATTTTTTCACCGTACATAATCCCCCTGTATGTTTTTCATGAATTATAACAAAAACACAAGATCACTTAACAATCATTAATGAAATTTCTCACCGTTGACTTCGATTTGGGCTGTTTTCACAAAAGAAAGCACTCAACTCGATTGGTACGTTTTACAGTAGACTTTCCCGGAGCCTGGATTTTCTTGAGTTCACGAAACGTAACTAGAGATTGAAATTATGAGAATTTCCAGCGGAGTTCTTTGCGGGAAATTGTACATGCGCTTTTTGGACTCCGGGCGTCGGTGCGGCGTTGTCAGTTCTGCGAGAATTTCTGTTTTTTGTGTATATTTAACAAAATAATTTGACGCCGTCAAGTAATACACTTGAGAGCAAAATAATCGACTCGCTCGCTGAATTGTACCGGGTGTCCCAATAAGCCCTCGGCCATATCTCAGGAACCGTTTATAGTATAGCTTTGAGAAAAAAAACATTTATAACAAAAGTTGCCTTTAGGAAAGCCTGGAAATTATTTTCATAATTGTAGGTCCACCGCTAGAGGGCGTAATTGAATATAAAAAATTAAAAAATCAAAATTTTACATAATTTACCTAATGAAAGGGCACTGGAAATCCAATCATCATATTCTTCATAAAATTCTGCGCATATTTGATTTCACACGTTTAAGTCTACCTTGGCAAATAAGAGGTGGGGGTGAGTGGGAACCTTCTTATGAAAAAATGGCTGTAAGTCCGATTCTGCTACATCGAATTTTGCATACTTGGTCTTCCTGAAATCAGCTCTTTTTCGTCAATGTAAGTGTCTTATTTTCGAAATAGCCTACTAAGTAATATGCAAGCTAGGAGGAGATATTTAATTATTTTCAGAAATCGAGTTTTCTTTGGAAAATATTAAATACAAGTATGCATTTTTAATCCTGTATTACAAAATTATACCAAATTAGGAACATAATACCGAAAACCGCATGTCGATACCTTTTTTCTATCTCCAGATATCTTAAGAAACGTGTAAATTTTAAACAACTCTTAATGTCACCGGTAAACGAAGTTAAGGAAAAGTAGTGTGCTATGGAAAAAACAAAGAAACATTTTCCAGATGTAAACGTATATAATTAATTAAAACAACAATATGATAAACAACACTATAAAATATAACAAAGAAATAAAAGCAACTACATATACTTACTTAGTGACGACCTAAATGTTCAAATTGTTGCCCATCATTTTCGATGCAAGCATTTACTCTTTCAAGAGTAGATTGAACAGCAGTCTTAATTTCTGCTTTGGCAATGCTTTGAATGGCGTTTCGTATTCTCTAGATTCTAGATCATGTTTTCTCGAGTAGTGGGTCTAGCGGCAAATACAAGGTCTTTAATCCGTCCCCATAAATAAAAGCCTAAACCAGTTAAATCGGTTGCTATTCAATCTACTCTTGAAAGACTAAATGCTTGCATCGAAAATGATGGGCAACAACTTGAACATTTAGGCAGTCACTAAGACTAAGTAAGTAGTTGCTTTTATTTATTTGTTATATTTTATAGTGTTGTTTGTCTTATTGTTGTTTTAATTAATTATATACGTTTACATCTGGAGAATGCTTATTTGTTTTTTCCATAGCACACTACTTTTCCTTAACCTCGTCCACCGGTGACAGTAACAGTTATGTTTAGAATTTACACATTTCTTAAGATATCTCGAGATAGAAAAAAAGTATCGACATGCAGTTAATACAGGATTAAAAATGCATACTTGTATTTAATATCTATTTTCCAAAGAAAACTAGATTTCTGAAAATAATTAAATAACGCCTCCTAGCTTGCATATTACTTATTAAACTATTTCGAAAATAAGACTCTTACATTGACGCAAAGGAGCTGATTTCAACAAGATCAAGTATCTAACAATAAAACACTGAAAACGTTTGTTTTCTATACTTCCACAAAATTTATTACAACTATGTGACTACAGCTGTTTCGGCAGAGTGCCTTTCTCAAGTGATATAGTTTACAATGTGTTTGCCTTTTTAAGTCTTTAACTGAAGAGGTTGAGGAGTGGGGAGCTGTTTGTCTCGAGTTGGTCATTCAGAATTATATCTGTATTTTTCAGTTTATTAATTTCCATAAATTCTTAAAAAGATAGCTCTATGGAAATTAATAAACTGAAAAATACAGATATAATTCTGAATGACCAACTCGAGACAAACAGCTCCCCACTCCTCAACCTCTTCAGTTAAAGACTTAAAAAGGCAAACACATTGTAAACTATATCACTTAAGGCACTCTGCCGAAACAGCTGTAGTCACTTAGTTGTAATAAATGTTGTGGAAGTATAGAAAACAAACGTTTTCAGTGTTTTATTGTTAGATAAAATAAACTTCCATCAAGTAACCGTCGAATCCATCAAGATCAAGTATACAAAATTCGATTCAGCAGAACCGGACTTACAGCCATTTTTTCATAAGAAGGTTCCCACTCACCCCCACCTGTTATTTGCAAAGGTAGACTTAAACTTGTGAAATCAAATATGCGCAGAATTTTATGAAGAATACGATGATTGGATTTACAGTGCACTTTCATTAGGTAAATCTTGTAACATTTTGATTTTTTAATTTTTGATATTCAATTACGCCCTCTAGCGGTGGACCTACAATTATGAAAATAATTTACAGGTTTTTCCTGAGGCAACTTTTGCTATAAATATTTTTTCTCAAAGCTGTACTATAAACGGTTCCTGAGATATAGCCGAGATCCATTCTTATTGGGACACCCGGTACACGTTAGATGTCTCGAATTTCCTAAAACTGTTGTCCGAGTTGAGTGATTTTTTTAGTATGTTATAGTTACGCTCAAAATAAAGTTGGTCCCTTTTGTTTTTGCAAAAAAAAAATCGGGAAGACCACCCCCTAATTAGCAACTTAAATGAAATTAATCGTTACCGCTCCACAAATTATTTTACTTATGTTGTGTTTATATGATCTGTAAGTTTCATAGATGCAAAGTGCTTATTTTTGAAAAAATTTGGTTTCAAAATAAAATTCTTAAAAATTTAAATTTTGAAAAATATGCTTTTTTTTCAAAATAGCTTAAAAATTATTAGAGATACCAAAAATCTCGAAAAACAAAAAATGTCAGATTTGCTTTTCTTAATATCATGTATTTTTTTGTTTTTCTGTTAGACAAAAATCGATTAAGATTTGGTGTTTCTAAATTTGCATACATTCGTGATCTGTGACCCGTTCAACCCCTTTTAACTACAGCCCTTTCAATAATAAGAACTTTGAACCGATGAAACTTACAGATCATATAAACAATATATACACGAGTCAAGAAACTTGTGAAGTCGTAACGATTAAGTTCATTTAAAATACTAATTAGGGGGTGATTTTCTCGATTTTTTTACCAAAACCAAAAGAGACTAACTTTATTTTGAGCGTAACTTGTTTAATTTTGATGCTAGAAATTTTTTATAAAACAAAAGTGAAGCTTTTTTTAAACACTTTAAATAAGTTGTAATGAGCTTTCCCCGAAATGTGCTTCATTTTTGGTTATTTCACGTTATAGTATTCCATTTAGAATTTGACGAATATGAACCTATTTTTCATTAGCTGTAACTCTGCTTCTGCTAGGTGGTGTAGAGACGTGATATATACACCATTTTTTTAAATTTTATACAGGCTGTATTTTTGCTAAGAATGTTTTTTCGACAAAATTCTTACTATTTGAGTTATTTGCGAAAAACCGTCTAAAAGCGTGGTTATTTTGTTGAAAAAATGAAGATATTCACTGCCAAATATCTCAAAAAGTATTGACTTAGTGAAGAAACTCTATAGAACAAAAGTTACTTAAAATTAGCCAGTTTATTAATTTCCTGACTTTCTTTGGACGAATATTTTTTCACCCCCAACAGGGAATGAAAACAACCCCCAGGGCAAAAGCACATATCGGCACAATATCACTTTTTTTCTTTGACTTGTTAGCTATATGTATGCCAAATTTCATGTCCATCCAAGCGGTTCTTTAAAATTTAGAGGTTTTGCAATATTTTACCGTTAAAGAACGGACTAATATAGTTATTTATGAGAATGTTTTTATTTTTTAATGTTTTCTTTATTTAAATCAATCTTCGTATGATTTCTTCTCTAATCGGAGGTTGGATATCATCATAGCTATTCATATCCTATTGGCAGCCGCTCTGAAATGGTCTCCCGAGCTGCAATTATAAATACCACTTTCAAAGATTTCTCAGAAAGAAAATTTTTCTATGACCTATGCTTCCTTTGCCGTTGATATTTCGTTACATGATAAGTCTTCTCTGGTCTTCTTCTTTCCGTTCCTTTCCTATTAGAGATTGGATATCAATCAAGGTTTTTCGAACTTTGTTAACAGATGTTCTCAACAGTTTGTTTGTGGTGCAACTAAACAACTCTCTTAGATTTCTTATCCATGACATTCTTCTGCGGCCTGGATTACTTCGTCCCTCAATCCTTCCTTGCATTATATATTTTGTATTTTGTAGGCCTGTATTTTGTCTCCGTATTAGATGGCTTAAGTATTCCAATTTTCTCTCTTTTAAGGTAAGTATTATTAGGTACCTATCAGACATTTTGACCATTCGCTGTAATAGGTAGGTACCTACTTATTCTTCATTTATGAATCGGTCTACAGTTGAGTCCGCGAGTCTTTACCCTTGCGTCATCACTTAAAGCATACGAAATAAGTCGGAAATCTATTTCACGCAACAACAACTGACAGAAAGTGGCTACTGTTCCGATTACGGGTTTTATTATAAAATTTGACGTTATCAAATATATAGAATGTCAAATGTAAGTTTTGCTTCAAAATTTTTGCGCAGAATTACAGCTACATTTGAAGTAGCTCAATAAATTATTTTATGATTATTGATTAATAAATAAATAAACAATTTATATAAAAATCCAATAACTTATTTTATTTTTGTTATTTTATTCACTTTGACGGAAATCTAAACACAGTCATTTCTTTACTGTGTGAATGACGTTAGCTTTGTATGTTTTAAATATTAATTGCCTAAATATAATTATTTACCTTAAAATTTCAAAGCCCAATATAAAATTAGTTGGAAAGAAATCCTTAGTAAAAGGTATAAAATTTTTTTTATTAAAAATCCCTTAAAAGGGCTACATCACAACAAAACGTTTTCGATTTTTATAAAAAATCATCATCAGTGTTCGATCTAAAAATAAGTATAACCGATTTAATGAATATAAAGTTATTATTTAAATTTTGACAAAGGTTAGAGCAAGTTGGTTATACTTACAAACTGGATGCTAGCTGAGCCACAAAAGAAAAATATCTAGGTAAAAACCCTTTACATAAAATATAGATGCCTTAAAAGTGCATACTTCATAAGTGCATACTACTTTTTTAAATTTTGCAATAGATTGTTACTGATGTTTATTTGACTTTATTATGTTTTATTTATATTGACGATTTGTATAATTTTAGTAAATTGTATTTGTTATTGTTTTTATTTTTATTTATGATTCTTGTAAGCTTTGTCTATAAAATTGTTAAATTTTTCATGACAATAAAGCATATTTCTATTCTATTCTATTCAATAAAAAGGACTGTGATGGTCACATGGCAAACAGGATAATGCCCTAAGGTAAGGTATACAGGTTTCCCAACACGTGGGATCCAAATTGAGTTGATCACATTTCAATGACTTAATGGCAACTGAATGCGAAATGAGTGATGTTTCTGAAAGGTGTCAAAAGACAGATGGACAACGTGACGTGGAATTTACCCTGTATTACGACAGCCAACTAATTGTTAGTAAAATATTTAATGAAAATTTACATAGTAATAACAAACATCAACAAAGTTGTGGCTATAATTACATTTAAGTCAGTACCTTGAATATGTAAGATGAACGTAAAGTATGAAATGATTTTTATAATGAGAAATAGCCAGAATCTATGCAGCCATCTATACAGTTGGCTGTCGTAATACAGGGTAAATTCCACGTCACGTTGTCCATCTGTCTTTTGACACCTTTCAGAAACATCACTCATTTCGCATTCAGTTGCCATTAAGTCATTGAAATGTGATCAACTCAATTTGGATCCCACGTGTTGGGAAACCTGTATACCTTACCTTAGGGCATTATCCTGTTTGCCATGTGACCATCACAGGCCTTTTTATTGAAGTATGCACTTTTAAGGCATCTATATTTTATGTAAAGGGTTTTTACCCAGATATTTTTCTTTTGTGGCTCAGCTAGCATCCAGTTTGTAAGTATAACCAACTTGCTCTAACCTTTGTCAAAATTTAAATAATAACTTTATATTCATTAAATCGGTTATACTTCTTTTTAGATCGAACACTGATGATGATTTTTTATAAAAATCGAAAACGTTTTGTTGTGATGTAGCCCTTTTAAGGGATTTTTAATAAAAAAAAAAATTTTATACCTTTTACTAAGGATTTCTTTCCAATTTTGTGATTGATGGTATACAGCCAACTACAGGAAAACTTTTTCTTTTCCTTGTGGATTTTATAAAATTAGTTGTGAAAACAACTGTTTGTGTAATATAAAGAAACTTCAAAACGCAAAAATTCGACAAAATCCGCAAAAAGTTCAACTGACTGACAGCCACAAAATTAAACAAATCAGAAACGTCAAACAAATTGTGCTTAAAATATGAAAACATACCGAATCGTCTTTTTTTGTACCTATCTCTTTTCAATGCACTGAGTCTAGATGGTTCATAAAAATAACATGTGTTGTTACTTAATAACAAACGGCAGCTGGTTTGTCATGACTTTCATGCATGGAAGAGAATGATGCTAGATAAAAAGTATGTGTTTTATCTCGCCAGGTATTAATGACGCACGGGTAAAGACTCGCGGACTCAACTGTACCTAAGTTATTCTTAATATTCGTTGAGAGCACCACATCTCGAAACTCTCAATGCTTTTATTTATATCGTAGGCTTGGTGCAACAACTCACTAAGTCAAAATATAGATGTTTTGAAATCTTTACATATTTTACTAAGGCCCGGTCTTTTCACCTCCAGATAACTAGTTATCGGGAAGTTTATCTGCCAGATTACATGCTAATCTGCCAGAACATTGTCATAAGCTTCTCGATAGCCACAAACAACTCATAAATAGGGCTTTTCATTCACAGTCATTTGTTTCAAGCTTCTGTCATATGTCGTATAATCCGTGCATATTAATATTATACACAGATTATACAACATAAGACAGAAGCTCGAAACAAATAACAATCGATGAGAAGCCCTATAGGGCTTTTCATTCAGTCATTTGTTTCGAGCTTCTGTCATATGTTGTATAATCCGTGTATATTAATATTATACACGGACTATACGACATTTGACAGAAGCTCGAAACAAATGACAATCGATGAAAAGCTCTATGGTACCGACATGTGAAAATAGTAAGTAAGTAAGTAAGGTATGCTTTATTGTCAAAAAATTTTACCAATTTGTGGACAAAGCTTGTGGCAAATAATGAATAAAAACCAAATATCAAACTTCATTCAAAACGTCATTCCTGCTGATAGAATTGAGACATAACTGATCGTGTTGTGGCAACACCGCGTCTGCGCTACGCTACGTAACTGTATCTCTGACGCTATTGTTACAGCAGGAAAAACGGTTTAAGAAAATTAATAGGTTGGTATTATTATTGAGTTAGGTAAAGGGTAGAGGTATGTAGGCAAAGGCAGCAGTAATGTAATTTGGAAAGGATTGCCTAACGCTCAAAACGTGTCATTTGAAGTTAGAACTGTCGTCGGAACAGTGTAACTCGTCTTTTGTTACCACACTTACTCTAATTGCTTTATTAAAGAGTTCTAACTCGATTTTAGAGCGGTTCTTTGAGGCTCAAGTTCGAACTGCAACATAGAAAGAGGAAGCGACACGGACTTTTAAGAAGACTTTTTAAAGAATTGATACTCCGTTTGAAACTGAGAAGAGGAGGCCTTAATATTTTTATCTAGATGAAACATGGATTAATAAAGGACATTGTGTAAGAAAAGTATATCAAAATAAACAGGATATATACGCTTGTTAGGCATTTATTTGAAGATCTGTCTACTGGATTAAAACTTACTACCATATTGTAGGAGACAGGAGATAAAGAATTTGTTCTTCAAGGTTTGTTAGAATTCGTTTTTAGAGGTTTCTACATATTATCATGCACTCATCGTTTCCAGCACGTAGCGTTTAGTTTCCGTAAAATATTGATTTTAATGGTTTTAAAAATGAACAATCCATACTGTCCGGAACGTATCGTGTATTAGACACATCTTTGTAAAATCAGGTTTTTCGGAGACTACGCTACGTACCGGAAACGATGAGTGCATGATAATATGTAGAAACCTTTAAACTCAACAAAAGATTGTCATGAAAAATGGCTTCTAACGTTTTCGTAATCTATTATTCTTTATTTTTAAGATTATTTCGAAGAAACAATTATCTAATAGTAACTGAAAAAAAATATATCTTTGGGAATGGTACTATTATACATATTCAACGAGAACAGAATTTTTTCCACGAGTTCATACAAAACATAGGTCATGATTATCAATAAACACCGTAGGTCGCGTCCAGTCAGCTGTGCGGAATTTGAGAGAGTGTTTTGGCTGCACCACTAATGAACTCTTCAGGTCAGCTGTAAACAAGGTCACGATAGCCTTGAATGATTTCCAATCTTCAATAGAAGTGGCACAAGAAGAAGAAACATTCAAGGATGGTTAGAGGAATTTAATGATATTAAAAAGTATCTTAGCGTAATTTCCAAGTTACCTTCAGTTCTTATGTGTCCAGTATAAGCCGTACATGTTGTACTATCAAGGATGGTAAAGTTATTTATCTGTAGGCACCCGTTATTTATTTAGGCAGATATCATCATCATCCAGCCTCAAAACTCCACTGCTGAACATAGGCCTCCTCCCCTCTTTTCCAACCCCATCTATCCTGCACCGTTCTCATCCAGTTTTTATTTACCTTTCTTAAGTCGTCAGTTCATCTTGTAGGCGGTCGACCGACGCCTCTCTTGTCTTCTCTTGGCCTCCATTCCAATAACCTCTTCGTCCATCGCCCATCTGTCATTCTGGCTATGTGTCCTGCCCATCTCCACTTCATCCTGGCTATCCTCTCGATGACGTCAGTCACGACCTTTGTTCTTCTCCTGATTTCTTCGTTTCTGATTTTGTCTCGCAGAGTTATTCCTAACATTGACCGCTCCATTCTTCTCTGCGTGACCCTTAGTTTGGTAGCCGAGGCTTTAGTTAAGGTAAGTGTTTCTGATCCGTAAGTCAAGACTGGGAGGACGCACTGATCAAATACCTTTCTCTTTATGCATGTGGGCAACTCACTTTTAAAAGTTTCTATCAGTTTTCCAAATGCTGCCCACCCAAGACCAATTCTTCTCTTCAGTTCATGAGTCTGGTTATCCCTGCCAATTGTAATTTCATGTCCCAGGTATTTATATCTATCTACGAGTTCTATTTCCTTCCCAACAATACTGATGTTCTGGTTGGGTACCAAATTTGTCATTATTTTTGTTTTCGAGATGTTTATATTTAAACCTACATTTTCTGTAGCCACAACAAGTTCTTGTACCATCTCTCTTGCCGTACCTAGATCCTCAGCTACTATGACTATATCATCGGCGAAGCGTAATAAGTTGTTTAGGTATTCTCCATCTATTTTTATTCCCTTTGTCATCCAATCCAAACTCTTGAAAGCATGTTCTAAGACCGTATTAAAAAGTTTAGGTGACATTGGGTCTCCTTGTCTAACCCCCCGTTCTATTTTTATGCGATTACTGTTAGTATGTAATTTGACAGTGGTTGTTGCCTGTAAGTAGATTTTGTGTAATAATTTTGTATACCTATAATCTAGCCTGCATTCTTTAAGCGCCTGTAATATTTTGCTAAGCTCAACTGTGTCAAAGGCTTTATGAAAATCGATAAAAACTAGAACTAGAGGTTTATTGTATTCCACTATTTTCTCTATTAGGGTTTTTATACTTTGTAGATGGTCATTTCTTCTGTAACTTTTTCGGAATCCTGCCTGTTCTCTTGGTTGATAAGTCTCTAACTTGCTTTCCATTCTCTTAACTATTATTCGCGTAAATAACTTATATAAATGGCTGAGGAGGCTAATCGGTCTGTAATTCTCTAAATTGGCTTTGTCTCCTGCTTTGTGTAATAAAATCATAGTAGCGTTGTTCCAGTCTGTTGGCAGACTTTAGGCAGGTGTACGTAACCCAAATTCAAAGAATCCCTCTCTTTATTCTTCATAATCAATTGTTTTTAACTACTTCCGTTGTTAAATCATGCTTTTTTTCTACTTCTTCCATTCCACTACATTTTCCTTTAAGCTATAAATTTTATAGCTTGTCATATTTTATTCCTTACGATTCGCTGTATCTTCTCTTATTCTGTTCTAACTTTTATATCATCGTTTTTATTGATTAATTCTAGAATTTCTATATTGGTCCAAGCTTTCTGCCCCTCTCTTCAAATTTTACTTATTTATCGCCTAGATTATTACACGTGTTTTTTATAGTTTTTAACTTCATCCCAACGTTTTGACAGTCTTTTCTATTTTTTCAATCCTTATTTAATTTTTCTCTTATCTCTGTTTGTAAGCGTGTTTTTTATTATATATGATCTGTTGATGTTATTATCAGCGTTGATGTCTCCACTTGTATAAGTATTTGCAACTGTTTTTACAGCTACTAATTTATTAATAGGGGGTTTTTATGTGAAGGGTACAGGCAAAGAAGGTGCTACGTCAATTTTTGCAGAAAATGAGTTTCTGGTCCCCTCTGTTGGCCAACGATCTCGACTATCATTCTATAAACCAATCACCGCTATGAACGTGTTCACTCAGGAATAACAACATATATACTACATTCGCTCTCGCGAGATTTTTTTTGGCACATTCGGAATAGGAAACATACAACACAAAAATTCCTACCTCAGGCTATTAGCTGCTGAAAGTAACTTAATCTTTCATTAAAAAAAGAAGAATTATTAGAAATAGTGGGAGTGTCTACTAATCTCATAAAATTTTGTGAAGTTTATTTCTACAAAATATTTTTATTTTGTACAATAAATAATTTTCTCATTTGTTATCAATACATTATATTATGGTGTAAATAAATAATTATTGCTTGTCGTAAGATTTATGTTATTTATGTCTGTTTACTATTAATAATGTTGATTATGCGCACGTACGTTGGGTTGTGTAGTAATTTCCAGTCGAGTCTGGCAACCTAACTTTCCAAAAAAAAAATTACTAAAGTCACTAGAAAGTTGCGTCTGAGTTTAGCGAACCGACTATATTTTAATTTTTCTAGTCAGGCTAAGAAGGTGGCAAGTTCGCGCGATCCCGGCGAAAAAAGTGCAATGTCATGTTCTCATCATTGCATAAATAATAAACAAACACCAGATTTTTCTCGAAGCTTATTATTTTGACTTATCACCTTCTTTCCCTGTACCCTTCATGTGTAAATTCGTGAAGGTTTAAAATTGGAGCGACTACGAACTCCCCCACGCTACCTAGATTTTAATGGGTTCAGTTTTATAGTAGGATTGAAAGCGACTACGAACTGCCCCACGCTACCTAGGTACTTAGATAATATTTTTGTGAACATATATAGTTTTTATTTTACTTTATTTTATTCAAAAAGGAACCCAATTCCCAAAGTATGAGCGAAAAGTTTAAATGATTAATTAATGAAACTATAACAATCTAATCGAATAAAGTTTATTTATAAATCTACATTAACTTATATACAATAACAAAAACTACAGTTAAACAATAACGATGCTTAATTCTAATGTCTGATTAGTGATTAAAAATAAGTAAGAGTGAACACTATATTTTAGATTTTAAAAGTTAGCTGCATAATAATTGCAAACTGACTTAATGAAGTCTAATTTAGTAATGTTTTGATTAACGTAATATTCATTTAATTCAATAAAATCAACTTTTCTTTTTGCTGTTTTATCAAGTTTTTTTTTTCGAATCTATGTGCAGTTCTAATTTTCACATATACTTCTGCTTGAAAATTTAACAAAATGTCTGTAAATTTAAATATATCAGGATGTGATTTATAAAAACATTCGTTAAATTTCGAGTGAAATGATTCACATGTATAGTAAACATCTGACAAAAATATTTAGAACAGTATTGAAAAGTTCCATCTACATACAAAGAATCTACATTACCCAAAAAGTAAAGTTTTGTAAAACAACTAAAAATTGCGGAATTATTTTTCGTAGATAATAAAAAGTTTTCACCTGTATTTGTTTTTAAATTTAAGTTCACTATAACATTTGTAGAACTTCTTCCTGTGACTTGGGCAATGCTGGTGTGGATTTTCGTCTTGCAGCATAGATATTTCTTCGAACGCAAGAAATGTTTTTCGTTGTTAGCGGTAAATTGCTGAAATTTTCCTTCCTCAATTCCTTGTGGACAATCTTTAAAGGTCTTTCACATATATCTTCTACATCTTTCCTCTTTGTAGAATTACTAAAAATTTGCCGCTCAACGTGGATATCTGGAGCATCATTATGCTCCACCGATGCTTTTTCAAGAATAACGTAATTTTCATCACCTTCCTTTGTGTACACTTTTTGTTGACACCCTTTTTTGATGCATCGCCATCTAACTTTTCCATCTTTGGAGACATGGGCCTTTGAATATTTATATTCATTAATTATTAATAAAAGTTCTCCCCTTTGACCAAACATAGTCATTGGATTCGCCATTTAAAAGTTAAACACTAACGGACAAAACCGGACACTATACCGTAATACTTGCAACTGAAGTGAATAACTGAAAATATTTATATTCTTACTTTCAACTATAATCAAATTTGGAATTTCCTGTCATTAAGGCTTAATCCCCAACTTTCTCGGTGATGGGGCAGCAGGTACTTGGGATTAATGGGCCCAGGTAGTTCGTGGGGCAGTTAGATAACGCCGTAAAAATGTGTTGAGTACCTACAGCTAATTGTTTTTCTTGCATCTGTTGTGAATGCGTATATCTGAACGATGTCAACTTATATTAGAGTCGAATTCAATTGTATTGTCATGAATTTCTGTGATATAGGTAAGATATTTGATATATATTTACTGATTGTTTTGGTTATTATACCAACTGCATGCTCATGTCGTTTCTTTAATCTTTAGCTACAGGTCATTCCTGTTTTTTTCTGTTCGTGAGGGTTTCTTCTGTAATATAGTTATCACTGATCATGAGAGGACCCAGGCATATGAAGTTGTTTACATTTCAAAATTGTAGTTCTCTAAGTTGGATTTTTGTCCAGTGTCTCTAAGTTGTGTTTTTGTCTCAAGATTTAATATTGTGCCTCTATATCAATACTTTGGGTTTCTCTTCTTCATTGTGATACCAAAGAATAGTCTTACATATAATAAATTAGGCAAACACTGTTGCAATAAGTGAATTGCAATTCGTTATTAATTACATGATTTGGTAAATAAAACTAAATGTAAATAGCATATTAACATAATATATTTAAAGTAACTATGTACATAATAATACATAAATTATAATCAAAGAACTAATAAATAACTACGCTTGCAAAGCAGGACGATCCTGTTTGGCACTCAACTTCTCATTTGTGAAAGCATAACCAGTTCCACCCTAAAAACAATATGAAATTATAAAAATGAACCAAACCATTAATACCGAGACTTACCCTTTGCATTATAATAATGTCTTTCTTTGAGAGAGCTTTATTGGTCAAGGGATGAATCATATCTTTCTTGATGATCTTTTGCACACATTCCATTGTTACAACATCACCCCTAAAACAAAATTCAATATAAAAATATAACATAGTAATGAGAAGAACTCCGCCTGTGGTGACAAATGGGTGGATCGAGTAGCTCAGGAGTCACCATTGCCGGTCCTAAGCCCGGATAAAGGAGGAAGGTTAGGCAGTGGGCTGACAACCCACTCCCGGAAAAAACACACTGTTACGAAACCTGAACATTTGGATTAAATATTTACAGTCAAACAGATCTTGAGAAAATCATGGGAACACGATATTGATGTTCACAACGTGTTTGTAGACTTCAAACGGGCATACGACTCAGTCAAAAGGAACAAACTATACTATATATTGGCTGAATTGGCTATACCACACAAGCTAATAAGACTCATTAAAGCCACAATGGATGAAACTCAGGCATGTGTACGAATACAAAACTACCGGACAGACTTTTTCAAAATTTCGCAGGGACTAAAGCAGGGAGATGGGCTGGCCCCAACATTGTTTAACCTGGCACTGGAGTATGCGGTTAGGCAAATGCAAACTGGACGAGGAAACCTACTGACCAACCGAACGGTTCAACTGGCCGCTTATGCCGATGATATTATGTCAGACGAGAAGAAATATAGTCCCACAAAACATTATACATGAAGATGACATTGAAACGGTTGGAAAGTTTACATACCTGGTAGTAGAAATATATGCCGACGGATCAGAAGATGGAGAAATACGGAAAAGAATAACGCAGGCAAACAGAGCTTATTTTGCCCTCTCCCATATATTTCGGTCTAAAAGTGTCCACCGAAATACAAAGATGAGAATCTATAAAACTTTAATTCGACCAATAACATGCTATGGCAGTGAAGTCTGGGTCCTGAAAGAAACATCCAAAAACAAACTCGACACATTCGAAAGGAAAGTACTGAGGAGAATACTAGGACCTGTGAGGGAAAACGGAATCTTCAGAAGTCGATACAACAACGAACTTTATCAACTTTATAAGGAAGCAGCCCTGTCAGACTTCATTAGAAAACAAAGATTGCAATGGGCCGGACATGTGATAAGAATGGGAGAGAATAGGCTACCAAAAAGAGCACTGAATGCTAGAATACAGGGAAAGAGGCCGGTTGGAAAGCCAAGAAAGCGCTGGGAAGACACAGTAAACAGCGACGAACAAGCCCGTTTAGGAATCCGTGTATGGAGAAGAGCAGCCACAGACAAGCAAGGGTGGAGGCAAAAAATAAAGGAGGCCAAAGCTCAATTTGGGCTGTAGTGCCGTAGAAGAAGAAGAAGAATGAGAAAAACCAAATATCTAAAATTTCTAACGTTGGAACCAAAATTTTGATGACAACCTAAATCTGTGCCTTCTACAATTTGCAAGGCAAACGAACAATAAATGAATAAAGACTAGGGGGAATTTAAAAATGCATTCTACAGCATGTCTATTTATCTAGGTAAAAATCCAACGAATTTTGATTCCTAGTACACAAAATGTGAGTAAAACTAAGAAAATTAAAGACGGTTAATATTTCATTCTGTTTCAGAGGCAACCACCATATGTTTAATGTATGTACAACAGATGGTGTGGTTGCCTCTGAAACAGAACGAAATATTAACCGTTTTTCATTTTCAATATACAGTGATGAGTGTGATAATAACCAGCAAAATGATGCAAAAGACGTAAAACATAATGAGTTGTGAAATAAAAAGAAAAGAAACTAGTAAAGGTGGGAAATTATCAATAAAAACCCATAAATTCACATTATATTGATAGCTTCCCACCTTTAGATGTATCTGAAGAGTTTGCCAATGAGACAGGAGAATTTTATAAAATTCTCCTGTAAAAGTTTGACTCTGGTACCTCTAAAGGTGGGAAACTATCAATATAATGTAAATTTATAGGTTTCTGTCGATAATTTCCCATCTCTACTAGTTTCATCTCTTTTTATTTCACAACATATTATGTTTTCCGTCTTTTCCGTTATTTTGCCGGTTAGTAGCGCACTCATCACTATAAAATTTAAAATTTGTTATGAAAATATGTGTATAAATCAATCCTGTAAATTCACTAACAATTCCATAAAATAGATACTTACGTTGGCTTTAGAACAGCACAAGGAACTGAATTACTTAATATATCATGTGTAACAGCACACATGTATCTGTTTTCTTTGATGTGTATTGACTTCTTCTCATCTGGATCGTTGACAGGTGTAAACTTCACATTTACTAAGTCCTTCATCTTCAGGGGTTTCTTAGATATTGGACAATAAACTATTGGATCCTAAAAATAAAAGATATTATTATTTCTTTTAAATCCAGTTCTGAAAGAGAGAGAACTTCTGAAAGGAGAAGACATCGTCAGATTTATCAAGGCACAGAGACTCAGATGGATGGGACATATAGAAAGGAGGAATCCAGAAGCCGTCATCAAGAAAATTTCCAAATGTAGACCTGTATCAGGCAGACCACGAGGAAGACCCAAAACTAGATGGGAGAACCAGATAGTGGAGGACCTTAAGAAGATGGGAGTCAGAGAATGGGTAACCATAAGCAAAAACAGCAACGAATGGAGGAAAATTGTAGAAGATGCCAAGTCACACAACCAATTGTAAAACGAAAATGTTCATGCGGATTGATTCACCGCGACAAACGAATCGGAAGAGCCCAAAGAGGGCTGCAATCACTTCGCTTCGATTACTCAAAAGAAACTTGATCCAACATAAAGACAATGGAATCAACAATTCTTTAAAGAACCTCTCACTTCAGATGATACAAATTATTCTCTGTGGAAACTAACAAAAAAAACTTAAAGACAACGAACAAATGAATATGCCAATCAGGAAACCAAATGGCACATGGGCTAAAACTGACAAAGATAAAGCTGATACTTTCGCAAATCATTTATGCGAGGTATTTCAACCGCATCAGAGGGAAGTTTCAGCTGAAGAAGAAGAAGATATTCATGAAGTCATAAACGCACCATATCAAATGGCTCCGCCTATTAAAATTTTCAAGAAATCTGAAGTAGAAGAAGTAATTGACAATCTGGAGAATAAGAAGTCACCTGAGTATGATATAATATCTAGTTTGGTACTAAAAAATCTACCCAACGAAGGTGTAAGCTTAATTACTTATATATTTAATTCAATATTAAAAACAGGTTACTTTCCACTCCAATGGAAAGTAGCTCAAATTGTTCTAAACCCAAAACCTAATAAGGATCACGCGGAAGTATCTTCATATCGTCCAATAAGCTTGTTGCCTATTATATCCAAAGTGTTCGAGCGGCTTTTCCTGAGAAGACTAAAGCCTACATTAGACAGCAACAATGTTTTACCTAATTATCAGTTTGGCTTTAGGAAACAACATGGTACCATCGAGCAAATTCATAGGGTAGTAAAAACTATCAGAAATTCGCTCGAACACAAAAATTACTGTACAGCTGCATTCCTAGATGTCTCTCAGGCATTCGACAAAGTTTGGCATGTAGGTCTTATCTCCAAGATTAAATCCATATTTCCTTATCCCGTAAGTTCACTATTAAGATTCTATCTGACAGATAGATTTTTTCAAGTCAAAAGAGGAGGGGAAATTACTAACCTGTTTCCAATATGTTCTGGAGTTCCACAAGGAAGCATATTAGGACCAACACTTTACTTAATATACACATCGGATCTTCCAACCACCATTAATACAACAATTGCTACATATGCGGATGACACAGTTATAATGGCTTCAAATCCTATAGCAACAGAAGCATCCGAGATATTGCAAAATCATCTGACTGAACTAGACAGCTGGCTTAAATTGTGGCGAGTACAAGTCAACAGTTTAAAATCCACACAAATAACATTTACTTTAAAAAAAGGTGTCGCGCCTTCGGTTTCTATAAATAACACTCCAGTCAACCAGTCAATACCGCCGTAAAATACCTGGGAATTCATTTGGATAGTAAACTTAATTGGGGCACCCACATCTGGAAGAAACGTCTTCAACTCGGCCTAATCTACAGGAAAATGTATTGGTACATGAGTAGGAAATCAAATCTTAGCCTGGAGAACAAAATTATGATTTATAAATGAATTTTAAAACCTGTGTGGCTATATGCAGCACAAATATGGGGAACAGCAAGTAATACCAACATTCAAAAACTTCAACGGTTCCAATCAAAAGTGTTGCGCCAGATCTGCAATGCCCCTTGGTATGTTACGAACCAGAGATTGCACCACGACCTACAGCTACCAACAGTTAGCGAAGCAATATCTGCTGTAAATTCTAGATACAAGACCAGACTATCCTGCCATTCAAATCCACTTGCCACGGACCTGCTCAACATTTCTCATGAAATACGATTAAAAAGACCTGACCCTTTAGACCTCTAGTACATCTGGACATTAGAGCAACAACAGAGTGCAGTGTCATAGTGCAGTGAAATAATCATGTTTGAGTTTTAGTGATTTTTTAAACTTTCTTCGTATTTTTATTCATGATCCTTAGACTTTTAATAATCATATTTCTATTTTCCAAACTGTCCACTATACTAAATTTTATCTATGTATTATGTTCCAAGTAATTGTTATGTCTTATTTTAAAATTATAATGTTATATGTCTTACTGGGTGCTCGCCACTGGGCGGCTTCCATCTGTGTTATTTTTCAATAATTATATGTATTGCTTATTGTTTGTGATCAGACAGATTGCAATAAACGTTGGATTTAAAAAAAAAATCACTTCGCTAGGAGTGTAGACGCCATGATGATGATGATTATTTCTTTTAAAACCTCAGAACAATGACATGACAATAACTACAAAGTTTTAATGGCATAAAATCTTACAGAATAGGGAAGAGCACAGATGAGAGAAAAAATCCACAAACTATTAAAAAACATATGGGAAAAGAATGAACTGCCAATGGGATTGAAGCAAGCAGTACTATGTCTTCTTTATAAAAAAGGAGATAAAGTGGAATGTCAGAATTATTATAGGGGTGTGGCACTATTAAATGTAGTATATAAGATATTAGCAATCCACATCAAAAACAAGTTAATAAGAAGTCTAAACAATAGCATAGGAAAATATCAGTGTGGCTTTAGAAAAGAAAGAGCACTATAGACAACATTGTTACTTTAAGGGAATTACAAGCTGAGCGTCATGATTATAATAAACCAACAATGGCACTCTTCATAGATTAAGATTTGATAGAATAAAAAGAATAGAAAGATATAAAGCATTAAAAGATCTAGAAGTGTTACCATAAATAATAAGAATGATAAAGTTAACACTGCTGAAAACAAAAAAATATAGTGAAGGTAAATAATAAACTAAAAGAAAAAATTAAAGAGAGAGGAGTGTGACAACGAGATCCATCATCATCATTGATAATATTATTATCACCATATTTAAGGCCATCGGTACATAATTCGCAAATATTTTACGGATATCCCTACTTTTTCTGTCTACACAGCAAATTACGTGTAGTAAAATTCACACTGGTATGGATATGTAAATATTACTAGAATGTCATTCTACTTGACAATGTCATCATTAACTTTAAAGAGATGGCTTTTGAATGTTCTTGGATAACTGTTATTTGTATAATTGCAAATTATTAATTCAGTTAATAAATGTGATAATTTTTTCACTAACTACAGTGGGTGATCATATTATTAGAGCCACCTAGTAAAATTCAATGTTTTAGAGGAAGGGTATATAACTGAGCTGAATCATATATTAATGGATTAGTTTCCACTTGGCTGTCTTGTTACACTTTATGAAAGTGCAATAAATAGTCTGACAATAGTGGCAACACGCATGTGTGGCAATGCGTGACTCAGATGCTATTGTTTATCAGTGCTGCCCAGCCTAGCGTGCAACTCGTGTGCCTATTATTTTGTATTCTGGGTGTTTAGAGTTATAATAAACTTTGCGAGTTTCCATTGCTCTCTAGTTATATTCTGACAGGCCTATACTATTTTTTGTGAATTTAGTAAAAATTGCGCGTTCGTTACACTAGTCGTACCAAAACATCATGGGAAATCCAAAGACATCTCAACAAGGAAAATAGCAGAAATAAAAACTGTAATATTCAATACTAATCACTCCAACAGAACCATAGCATCCATTTCTAAAGTTTCAAAGACAACGTGGACTGTATAAAGAACAAACTTACATACCATTCTATTGAAAATAAAAAAGTTACTATTGAACCAAGTGCTATAAATAGTGTTATTAGTATAGGTCAGGTTCAACTAAATACTTTGTTACTCAATATTAGGGGTATAAAAACAAATCATGATAAACTTCTTGTATTTCTTCAAGCTTATAACTTACAATGTTGTGATTTAATAATCTTAACAGAATGCCACAGCTTGTACTCAACTTCTCAGTGTAACATTCCAGGTTTTAATATTTATTATGATGATGGAGATTTCAATAGCTTTGATGGTATCTTAGTATATACTAAATGCAATTTAAATCCACTTATACATACAAACAAACAAGTTACATCTAAAATAAGTATAACAAGCTTAACACTAACTTTTGAAAACACAACTTTTGTTTTTAATATATGCTATCGCTCACCCAGCTCAAATGTAGTTAATTTTTTATCAGACTTGAATCAATATCTTTCTCAAAAAAATTCAAAAGATATTGAGTTGTTTTTAGGAGATATAAACTTAAATATTCTGAATGACACAGATCACATAGTCATTGAATATAATTCTATCCTTAATTCTCATGGCTTTTTTTCATTATATGAGGACGTAACAAGGCCAGAATCTCTGACATGTCTTGATCATATATTCCTCAAAACACGATTAAAGGAGAACTTTATAAAGGTAAGTCCAAATATAATTAATTATGACATAACAGATCATTTACCAGTCTTGTTGAATTTTTCATTTAATAAAAATATCAGTAGCAACTCTTTTAGTAACACAAAAATATATAAAAAATTAAACTATCAAAAACTTCTTAATCATGCAAAAAATGTAAACTGGAGAGAGATTTTGAACTATGCAGAACCAGAGATAGCTGCGGGACAACTTATAAAAAATATATCTGAATTAATTCAACTTTCTTATGATGACATAGTTCTTAAAAATAAGTTTAAAAAAATTAAACCTTGGATTACTCATGGCATTATTGTATCTATTAGAAAAAGAGATCAACTTAAACAAAATCTAAGAAGGGAATCCACTCCAGAAAAAATCATTGAATATAAAGATTACAGAAATAAACTAAATAAATTAATTACACAAACAAAAAATGATTATTATAAAAACAAAATAAATGATAATAGCAAAAATATTAAAAAAATTTACAATTTTATAAATGAGGCTACAAACGAAAACACAAAAAATAAAAAAAATGAAATTAAGTACATCAAGGTTGAAAATGATAATAAAATTGAAAATAACATTGATATTGCAAACCATTTTAATAAGTTTTTTACTGAAATAGGATTAAAAATGACCAGTAAAATTAAAAAACCACATACTCCATTCCACATGAATTACTCCTCTCAGACATCAATGTATCTTAAACCAGTCACAAATAACGAAATAATAAAATATATAAATTCCCTTAAAAATAATTCAGCACCAGGTAAAGATGCCATCTCTTCTAAAATTATAAAAACTCTTCACATCTATCTCATTGATTCTCTTGTTCATATAATAAACCTTATTTTTAAAACTGGTGATATTCCAAGTCATTTTAAAGTTTCAGTAGTGAGCCCTGTTTATAAATCAGGTAATAAATTTAATATGGAAAATTATAGACCAATAAGTATCATATCAAATCTAGGTAAAATCTTTGAAAAATGCTTAAAAGATAGATTAGTGTCATATTTAACTGAAAACAAAATATTATCTCCTAATCAGTTTGGTTTTACTCCTGGTCTAAGTACAGTAGATGCTATGAATGAAGTTGTGCAAGATATAACTATGCATCTTGATAAAGGGCAAAAATGTATTGCAGTGTTCCTTGACTTGTCCAAGGCATTTGACACAGTTTCACACACTAAATTATTGGATATACTAGATAAATATGGCGTGAGGGGTATTGGGCAGAAAATTTTTACTAACTATCTTTATGAAAGAATACAATATACAAAAATAAATGATGCTATCAGCGAACCAAGAACTATTAAAATTGGAGTGCCACAGGGTACAGTTTTAGGCCCAATACTCTTTAATATATATATAAACTCAATATTTAATCTTAAGATCAGGGGTAAAATCGTGTCATATGCTGACGATACAGTCATAATTTTTTCTGCATCTACATGGGAAGAAGCAAAACAGAAACTTCAACAAGATCTATTTTATATCAAAAATTTTCTTGATACATTTAAACTTCTTCTAAATGCTAAAAAAACTAATTATGTAGCCTTTTCTATAAATGATACAAATCGTCCAAACTTTGAAAACATTAACATACAAAACATTGAAGATCCTATTGAACAAGTAAATGTCATAAAATACTTAGGAGTATATTTAGATAAAAATCTTAAATGGGAACACCACATAACATACCTAACAAAAAAGATTAGGGCCCTTATGCATAAATTTTATCTGCTAAGGGAGTTTCTTGCAAAAAAACTGATCACTATGATTTATCAATCCTTAATTGAGCCTTTACTAAGGTATGGAATTTTGTTATGGGGTGGAGCATATGAAAACAACATAAGAAATCTCAAAGTAGCTCAAAATTCAATTATTAAAATAATGTTAAAAAAACCTAAACTTTTCTCTACAACTGAATTATATAATAATAAAATCTGTGACTTGAAAACACTCTATATTTCAACATGTTGCACATATATTCATAAAAATTTCTCCAAACAGACACTAATAGAACATAATTATCAAACTAGAGGTAACATCAAAAGAAGCTTAGTTTTACCACAGTTAAGTCGAGGAATAAGCCAACATTCTGTGATTTTTAGGGCACCCAAGTATTATAATTTACTACCAAACAAAATAAAAGAAATCAAATCCATAAAAATGTTTAATAAAAAGGTAGTTGATTGTATTATTGGAAACAAAACACAATTTGAATTGTAAATCCTGAAAAAAAAAATGTCCTTTTTTTTGATTTTGGAATTCTTAATACCTATAAGTTGGATTTTTTACATATTATTATATTATATAGATATGCTGTTTTAATTAGTTTTAAGTTTAAATTCCAAATAATTTTGATTCTCGAATGTGTTTTTTTTTTGTTACGTTTGTTTATAAGTAATCTATATTTATTTAGGATTTTTCTATAGACACACACAGATGTTTTCACATCTAGGTGTCTTTCTGTATATTATATTATATGTACACCTGGTTCCAAAAAAAACTGATACGACTCTTGAAGCGTATTTTGTAGAAAATTGAGCAGTGTATTTTGAAGGATAAATACTTAATATTTACATACTGTCAATGTCACTGCCAAATCTTAAAATTTGTCAGATAGCTTATTCTGTTCCACGGTTATTAGACTTTATTATTAATCTTTATTATTAATACTTTCTCCGCAACTGAGAATATCTTATCAACTGTATTGTTTTTAAACAATAGATGATAAAATAAAAATATTGACAGTTCAAAAATGTGAACATTATTGCATTGTGTGTGGCCTAAGTTTGGGCTGAAAACTGAAATGTATTACATTTTTACAAAATTTTGGAATATGTTTAATTACGTAGACCAATTTTAACAGTTGTTTTCAATACAGATTTCAATCCTCTACAAATAGTTTCTAATGTCTTTTGATGTCAAATAATTAGGGAAGCTGGAATTTAACAGTTTAGAACATTGAGTTAATGCAAAATTGTGACGCATGTCAAAATTCTCAATGTATTTTAATTGTATTCATTTTCTTCGAATCCTGAGAAAACTAATAAATATTTTTGAAAAATTTAAACTCAGAATGAAAGACTACATTATTACCGAGGGCTGAAAGTCCCTGAAAACTTCTATAATATTTATTTTAATAAGTTACAGGGCTGAATTGAATATTAATTTGTTTTGTTGTATAATCCACGTCTACAATAATTATGTGATCTATTTGATGTAAAAACTATCATTTAGATAGTTAATATAAAAGTTTAGATAGATTTAAAATAATATAAACATTTAGACCTTAATAATTAGTACAATTTATGAATTAACATAATATGTAATCAGTTGTTTGTTGTTTGTTTATTTTATTATTTGTATGTCATAATAAATATAATGTCAGATCAATCAAATACACTGCTCAACATGATCAAATCTTATTAAGAGTCGTATCAGTTTTTTTAGGAACCGGCTGTACTTAAAATTGTAAATTTTGGCTAATAAATTGAATTGAATTGAATTGAAACAAAAGTAAAATTTTATGAGGTGGCTCTAATAATATGATCACCCACTGTATGTATTCAGTGATTGTAATAATTTATATGTACAACAAAAACTAATACTCAATCGAGAAAAGAGGAAAAGTGTTAAAGTGATTTTTTAATAATATATTGTTACTATGGAATGCTTACAATTTTGAATATCTTTAACAACAAAATACTTGGATCACAGAATATATTATCCTGATGTATTCTCTGCTTGGATCTTCCACAAATAATACACAATAAATAACTTTTTATTAAGTTCACATCTTAAATCAATTATTTATCAAATACACTATATATCAATATTATTTAATCAACAACTCAAAATATTCCCGACGCCATGTCAAATATTTAAAATTGTCACTGATTGTCACTGTCTGACTGACAATATTCTATTCGACTGAGTGCGTTGTAAGACAAAGATAGATTTGGAAAATATTACCACGGACATTGTGTTCATTTTTTTCGAATCCTGAAAAAACCAATAAATATTTTTGAAAAATTTAAACGCAGTAATAATTTAGTCTTTCATTCTGCGTTTAAATTTTTCAAAAATATTTATTGGGTTTTTCAGGATTCGAAAAAAATGAACACAATGTCCGTGGTAATATTTTCCAAATCTATCTTTGTCATACAATGCACTCAGTCGAATAGAATATTGTAAGTTAGACAGTGACAACTTTAAATATTTGACATGGCATCGGGAATGTTTTGAGTTGTTGATTAAATAATGTTGATAGTGTATTTGATGAATAATTGATTTAAGACGTGAACTCAATAAAAAGTTATTTATTGTTTATTATTTATGGAAGATCCAAAGCAGAGAATACACTAGGATATATTCAGTGGTTCAAGTATTTTGTTGTTAAAGATGTTCAAAATTGTAAGCGTTTCATAGTAACAATATATTATTAAAAAATCACTTTATCACTTGTCCTCTTTTCTCGATTGAGTATTAGTTTTTGTTGTACAGTATAGAAATTATTACAACATTAAGTGAACATTACAACAGTAAGTGAAAAAATTATCATATTAATTAACTGAATTAATAATTAAGCCAATTAATTATACAAGTAACAGTTATCCAAGAACATTCAAAAGCTCTCTTTAAAGTTAATGATGACGTTGTGAAATAAAGTTTACATATCCATACCAGTGAGAATTTTACCACATGTAATTTGCTGTGTAAAGACAGAAAAAGTAGAGATAGCCATAAAATATTTGCGAATTATGTACCGATGGCCTTAAGTAGAAGTCAAGAAGTTGCTGAATCATAGAGAGGCAAACTGATAGGAACTACAAAAATTTAAAGTCATTGAAAATAAATGTAAAATTGAATGAAATTATGTGAAAATTGTTCTGTGAAATTTACTTGAAATATAACAATGCTTACTGGCTTTTCCAATTCCTTTTTTTCTGCACTGGGTGTTTTGGAAGGAACCCAAAAAGCAGGCAATTCTTTATCTCGCCCTAAGGCCATATTGGATATTGAAGGTCCAGCACCATCTAAATAAAGGATATAGGTAAATTATAAAGTAATATCTACAGAAAATATGAAAAATTTCAACTTCAACTCATCTAAGTAGCTGAAGAGTATAAACTTTTAAGTTATAAAATCAAACCACAAAATATGTTTACAGTGAAACCCAGATAAGTTGGCCTCCGATAACCTGGAAGTCCAGTTAACCCAGACTGATTTTCATCAGACAAAACAAACATTTATTCACTTTGACTGAGTTTTTTACCAAGAAATAAACAATACTGCATACAACTGTACGTAATTTAGATGTACTGTGAATATGTATTTCATGTTTTTGCAATTATAATGGAGTCTATCTGTAAGTATACCGTATTTTATTAATTTTTACCATATTCTCCTGCTAATCCGGATTTTCGATAACTTATCGAGGTTCCACTGTACTTCATTCACAAACTTATTTACTTCATTCACAAACTTATTTACTTCATTCACAAACTCTATTTAAAAAGCATATTTTATTGACATACCTGTATCCATTTTGACCAAAGATTTACTGACAATATTATCTTCGTTTTTGAGAAAAGATGACACTTGTTTTCCAATATGTTCAGCTTCTTTCTGAGCATCCTTTTCTTCCTCCAGTTTCTTTAATTTCTCGTACTCTTTTAACTTGCGGTTGTATTCGCTTTTCTTTTTTAAAACATACTCCAGTATTACCTCTTTATCAAAGAGATATCCATCTTTCCTAAAGAAAAAAAATTCACTTTTAAATGAAAAAATTCGCTGTAAAAAGAAAATGAGAGAGATCTTACATTTCAATTCTTTCAGAGAGGACCATAAACGCCCCTCTGAGAGGTAAAGGGTGTTTATGGTCCACTCTGAACTAATTGAAAAAGATGTTTCTCATTTTCGTTTTACAGTGAATTCATTTATATTAGTTTTACTCCTTTCCGAGTATATGGATCAAGATTTGGTAGGAATTTTGCCTTGATGAATAGACAGGAAGTATAAAGTGCCACTTTTAGACTTCCCTGTGTCTTCTTTCATTCATCATTCAGGTGGTTTGCAAGTAATAGAAAGCGAATGCAGGCATAACCAGAAACTGGTCCCAAGAGAAGTGTTTATTTCTCCATGTTGTTCACATTTAAATGTTCCATATTCTCCTTATTCAATAATATAATTATTATAAAATATTCATAATAAGATTGACTTTTGACTTACGTTATTACAGGATTTCTGCACGGCTGTAAGGATAATGAACAACAGTCAAAATCTTTCACTGAATCCTTGCCAAGTCTTTGAGTATTTGTGCCATATCCGGAAGCTTTAGCATCTTTTTTCTTTTCATGGTAAGTGTAAACAGCCCCAGCTGTACAATTTCTTGCATGTCTAGTCATTGCTTTATACTAAATCAATTAAGTACTTTAGTAACAACTTTGTAAACACAACCACTAACAACGAATGAATGGAATGAATCCAAAATTCAAAATGATGGCAATTGGCAATAATTTTGGATTAATTATTAATTTGGAATTTCCAAAATTCCAATCAAAACAGAACAATAATAAACACATGTCAACTTCATACGTCAAAAATGTTTGTTAAACATGTCAAATAACTGGCCACTACTCTACGTTTAATTGAACCAGTTGGACGGCCAAATTTAATTTCGAAATAGTTATTGAAATATATAGGACATCCTACCTAATATTGCAACATAGGTAAATCTTTGTAAATTAAGTACTCATGATTTTGAATACTCTTTATCAAGAAGAACAAAACGGTTTTAATGACTTTCAACTGTCAAAAGTATTTTTTTAAAGTTGGTGCTGGGCTGGTCTTAAAGTTGGTATAAAAGGCTGTCAATCTGTCTATTGTCTATCTGTCAATAATTCAATTCAAAAAATGTAGGTTAGTTTTGTTTGAACATTATCCAAATTACAGCTATATTTTACCTAATAATAAGTAAACAAACAAAAACTGAATATGCAAAATCAGCCAACATTTGGTTTTGGAGCTACCGGAGTTCAGCCGACTGCAGCACCCGCTTCTGGGGGATTATTTGGTACACAACCAGCTACCCCTGCCTTTGGAGCTGGAACAGGATTATTTGGGGGCACAACTACATCTGTAGCTCCATCGCTTTTTGGAAACACAGCTAGTACTGGATTTGGGGCTCCACCAAATGCTGGAATAGGAGGTTTTGGGGCTACTCCAGGAGCTGCACCCCAGGTAACATCGTTTTACAAGAGTTTTTATATGTAATATTGTGAAATTCATGTATACAGTAGAACCTCTTTATTCGCGGGGTATATGTGCCGTAAATACGCTGCGAATACAGAGACCATGAGTATGGGATGGTAATTTATATGGGATTATAGGGGATACATTCCTAGATGACGAAATAAAAAAGCAAATACATAAAAAAATAAGTTTCATTGAATTTTTGACTATACATATTGCTTACTTATGTCTTTTATGTAATTTTGTCTTGCTTGGCAGTTTTTAAAAACTCCTATTCAGAATGATATCAGCAGGGGCATTAGCAATTTGCCCTTTAAAAATAAGACTTTGTTCCATAGATGGATCAGTTTTCATAAAGAGATCACAAAGCTCATTTGTCATTCTTAAACAACGAACTGTCAATACTGATGGAATGGGCATGAAGCAAATTTAATGGGGCCAGGATGAGCAATAGTCAGGGAAGGAGGGAAGATAATCGCCATCTTTCATAAACAAAAAAATTGATAGTGGTAGTCAGGGTTGCTAGATTGGGGTATTTTCACACAATTTTGGAGTAATTTGAAAGCTTCTAGGGGAATTTTTCTAAGCAGAAATGGTTAAGGGATTTTGGGGGGGGGGGGAATTATGGAGGATTTTAAGTGTATCATTCATCTTCTATGCTCAGAATGTATTTTTAAGCATATATATTGATACCGATTTTTTCCATTTTGCAGCTAAACTGTGGGTTGTGGATATCTACAAGTAGATGGTAAATTAAATTTGCGAATGTACATAGAACTGTATATTATACTCTCATATAATCGAAGACGATAGGACCTATAAATTATTTCCAGGGCCCTCTGTTGATAAGTAGTATAATTTTGGTTTACTGTTCTCTGCATTTGACTACTAGTTTTTTAAAATGCGGAAAATATTTTAATTTGGGGGATTGGAGCTTTAATTTGAGGGAATTTCAGTGTCTAAGTTGGGGATTTATAAAATCACATCTGAAGGGTACAGGCAAAGAAGGTGCTATGTCAATTTTTGCAGAAAATGAGTTTCTGGTTCCCTCTGTTAGCCAGCGATCTCGACTACCATTCTATAAATCAATCACAGCTATAAACATGTTGTCAGGAATAACAACATATTTCAATTTATCTCATCAGCCTAAGAAGGTAGCAAGTCTGCATGGTCCCTGTGAAAAAAGTGCTATGTCATGTTGTGTACACGTAGGCTGATGCCATCACTATCATTTCAGCAAATTTAGTAAATAACGGAGTTTTTGTCAGTGCCTAAATAATTCGTAAACACCAGAGAGTCTTAACCTTTAAAACCATTTTTTCTCGAAACTTATTATTTTGACATAGCACCTTCTTTGCCTGTACCCTTCATCTGGCAACACTGGTGGTAGTTGTAGGTTGTAGGAATATAGTTATAGTTTATACGAGTGCAAGAGAAGCAAAACTCGCTTATTGCATGTAAAGGCAATTTGAGAAAAGTGCAAAAAACGTTTGCATTATATTTGTTAATAATCAATTAATATTGTTGGCGTCCCTTTAGAACATATACATCTCTAATAGTTTTTAACATATTTTAAAAAAATAGTGTAGATTTTTTAAAAAAATTAAGAAAAAAGAAAGCATTTAGCGAGTTTTGCACCAAAAAAATGATACAGAAATAGTTTGGAAAAAATTTTATTCACAAAGCAATTAAACACTTACTTATAATATTACATTAAATTTGTAGATCAATGTCACAAGGTTTTAAACCACTGCAGCCCAAAGTTAAACAAACAATTCAGCGCTAAATGGCGCTAAAACGCAACTTATTCAAACGGTCGAATCACACCAGTAAACACGTGAGTAAAATCTGATGCTGTGATTGGACGCCTTACAAAAAGAGAGTTTTGCATCGCACGGATCAATGCATAAAGCGAGTTTTGTATCAAGTCATGATTTTTGGGATAGCTTTTCGTGTGTTAAAAAATTAGTTTTGCTCCAAATACTTATGTAAAATAATAAGTAAATATTATACGAATAAGATGGCGTGCTTAACTAATTTTTTCAATTTTTGTCGATAAGCGAGTTTTGCATCTCGTGCACTCATATGTTCTTCTCTTTTTCTTGTGCCACTCCTATTGGAAATTGGAAATCATCAAGGCTATCGTGACCTTGTTTACAGCTGACCTAAAAAGTTAAGAAGAAGAATTTATTCAAAAAAAAATTAGGTAACCCTAATATACAGTTAAAATTGAGATATTTTATAATACGTATATACAATTTAAATTATTTGACAATAAAAAAGTGTTATTAAGATACAATATCCAAGTCATAATAATAACAATAAAACAATAAAACACTTAAAATATTCCATTACAATACAAGGATTAAAAATACTACATTACTCAAAATATTACATTAAACTACACGCAGTTAAAAAACACATTTAGAAGCCACATGAGACATTAAATACGATTTGCAACATAATTCTTTAAATTTTTCCTATACATGTTCAGTGAGGTCTTCAACTTGAGTTCCGTTGGCAACTTATTGAAATTATCAAAACCCTTATAGAGAAGTGAGTTCATAGCACCTGTAGTATTGGTTCGGCTGATGTAAATATTATTTGAATTTCTCGTAAAATAAGGGTGAATATCTGAATTGTAACTAACAAGATCGAGAAAATATTTAGGTGCCAATCCATGTACAATTCTAAAAATCAATATCATGGTCAAATATATTGCGATACCGAAAACCACTGCAAAGTATTCAACATCAATGTAAGAGGTGTTAATCTACTTGTACGTAAAATGATCCTCGTTCCACGATTCTGTAATTTTTGTAATTTGGCTAGTTGGTTAAGATTTAAAAGATATAAGATGGATGCACAAAAATCAAAATGAGGTTGGATTATCGATTTATATACAGTGATCCTTGACTGAAGTGACAAATTCTTAGAAATTCTTGTAAAGAAATACAATTTTTTTGCTAGTTTTTTACACGTATACTCGAGATGCTTGTCGAATGATAGAGTATTATCTAATTGAAAACCAAGATATTTAATTTGTGTCACTAGTTCAATTGGTTCCCCATCAATGTTTAACATTATATTGTTAGTATTAAGACTCCTGTACTTAAATTTAGATGTAACTATCATGGCTTTTGTCTTACTTACGTTTAATTTAAGTTTATTAAGTTTTAAGTATTTAGACACTGAACATAAAACGTGATTCATTTTGACAACCGCCCCTTCAATAGAACTATCACTACAAGCCAAAAGGGTATCATCAGCGAAAAGGTTAATAAATTCACAGTTCACAAACAAATTTATATCATTTAAATATAATATAAAAAGCAATGGTCCAAGTACCTACCCTGCGGTACACCAACATTATTACTGACAGTTTCGGATAATACATCAGAGATTTTTACTCTTTGCTTTCTGTCAGTTAAGAAGTTACTTAGCCAATTCAGAACAGCTCCATTAATGCCATAGGTTTTTAGCTTATCCAATAAAATGTATCTATCAATCGTTTCAAACGCTCGTTTAAGATCTAGAAAAACTGCAACTGTATAATTATTTCTATCTATTTCTTGTTTAAATTTACATATTGAGAGTTGAACAGCCGCTTCACATGAATGATTCTTACGAAAACCAGATTGATGATTAATTAAAATATGGTTCAAATCTATGTGATCAAGAATTTGCTCGTATACAACCGTTTCCAATACTTTCTCCAAAGCCGGTAACATGTTGATAGGTCTAAATTCGCTTGCCTTAATAGTATTTGTCACTTTAGGGATAGGAACAACTGTACTTATTTTTAAGTCAGATGGAACAATGCCACCATCTAGGGAAGTATTAATTAAATTTAAAATAACATGACCTATGGTTTCAAATACTTCTTTAATAATTTTACTACAAAGAATGTCTTGTGGATTGTACTTACTATCAAGAGAGTTAATGATGTGTCTTAGGTCAGAAAGTGATATTAATTTAAATTTTGTAAAGGGCATATATAAATTACTATTAACGTTAATCCAAGAATCTTGTAATTCCATACTGTTAACTATATCCTCTATGCTATTAACATAATACACATTAAAATTGTTTGCAATGTCCACCTTATCCTGACATACGCTTTTCTGACCATTAAACTCAAATTCTATATTATTTGGAAAATCCCGACCGTTCCTGTTAACTAATTTTTTTAAAGTCCTCCACATTAATTTAGAGTTATTTTTATTTCTGTCAATTTTATCAAAGTAGTATTGGTCCTTTTTGACTTTCAACACATTCACAACCTCATTTCTAAGTTTTTTAAAAGTTAACCAATTATTATCCCTCTCTTGACCCAAAGAATTCCTAAACACCTTGTAGCTGCTATCCCTAGCTTTAATTTTATTGGCTACTTCATTATCAAACCATGGCAAGTGACTCCTATAACTACACGTTTGGATGGGAGCTACATTATTTAATGTTCTACCACAAGTATCATGTAACTCTTGGTATAAAATATTTACATCAACATTATCCAAAGACCAACGGTATGAAATCAAATCAGTTTTAATTTTATTCATATTAGTACTACTTAAGTTCCTAAAAGATCTTGATAAATTAGTAAAGTTATTAATACAGTTTGAAAAATTCACTGAAATTACTGAATGATCGGTAATTGCAGGTGAAGAATGAATATCAGATACGCAATTATTTTGATTAACTAACACATAATCAAGAAGAGTTTTACTTACATTAGTAATTCTGGTGGGCTCAGCAGTTAGCTGGCTAATCCCATACATTGTTAGTATATTTTTAATTTTATTAGTATAAAAACTATTGCTTAAGTAATCCAAATTAAAATCCCCTACTAAAATACATAAAGAATCAGATGCAAAAAGTTCACAAATATCCACAAATTTATCCAGAAATATTGCATCAGAGGAAGATGGAGAGTGGTACAGACAACCAACAACCACTAGAGACGAACCAATTGCTATTTTTATAAATTTGCACCAATAGTTTCCCTCCAGAGTAAAAGTTTTAAAAACAGAGTAGTGAAAACAGTTTTTTACATAGATATTAACACCACCAGTATGACGACTCGTCGAATCACATCTTACTGCATTGTACCCCTCAATGTTAATTTCGACATCTTCAATGTCATTGGTTATTCTAGCTTCACTTACCAAGATTAATTTAGGATCATATGGAACCAAACATCCTTCAATTTGATCTTTATTGCATAGAAGACTGTGGGCATTTAAATACAATATATCAGTATTAAGACGTATACTAGGGTCATATTTTAGTTTTTTCTTCTAATAAGTCCATTATTATTAACAATAGTGGGTTTGTTATTAATGTATTTAATAGTTTTGGTATTATCCCCTGCTGCAGTGATGTTTTCAAGGTCTTTCTTTATTTTCTGGAAGTATTCTCTTTGAAGCTTAGTTTCATCTGCCGAAATTTTTACTCCAGGAACTTTAATCTCCTTTTTATTTTTTAATATTTGTTTAACATCTTCATTAGATTTTAAAAAGTTCATAGTGGTGCAGCCAAACCACTATCTCAAATTCCGCAACCATGACATTCTTCTGTGACCTGGATTGCGTTTTCCTTCTATTTTTCCTTGCATTATATTTTGAAGTTGTGCGTATTTATGTCCTCTCATCAGGTGGCCCAGATATTCGAGTTTTCTTCGTTTTATTGTTAACAAAATTTCTGGGTCTTTTCCTATCCTTCGTAATACTTCAAGGTTTGTGACTCTTTCAACCCAACTTATCTTCACCATTCGACAGTGGCACCACATCTCTAAAAGTTTATATGTACTTAGATTTATATTATGTACTTAGGTTAGACTGTTTTGTTGATTTGTCATTGACATTCAATGATACACAATAAAATTACTTATATTTATTAAATACATATATCATGGAAACATCTAAAACCTACAAAATAGAATATGCCAAAAAGATAGAATAAAACCAGTTCTTCTCTTAATGAAGAAGAGAGTTCTGACATATTTAAATACCAAAAAGTATTTAAATTTAGAAATACTGCCCATCAGCCCTGATACAAAGTTAAAAATATGAGGTCCATTTCCCCGATTTAAGTTGTGACTGGCTGAGGGGCAGAAGCCTGTGCAAAAAAAAAATTTCCCCGATTTAAGTTTATATAGGCAAATCAAATTACACGACCCAAATTTTCCCTGACATATTTTCTGTTTCACTAGGACATCTCTCTTGTATGTTGGCCGCAATCTCGCTTCACTGTTTGAATGAGACGGGGCCATTCCATCAGTATTGACAGTTCGTTGTTCTTAAACCTTCACTAAGATTAGCACTTTTCCAGTGCTTGTTGATGCCTCTTCTTCAATGAATTGTGAATTTAACATTTTGTTCACCCGTCTTATCCTATTCTACTCTCAATTTCAGCAATGTTTGTAGTTAAAGTTTGAGTTTACACAATTCTTCTTCATTTCTCACAGTCAGAACAGGCCACAGCTTTTTTCCAGCATGATTTCAAAATGTATGTTTTCAGTTCTTGCAATGATTCTTTTATGTTTATGATGCGTTTTGCTATTGTTACACCTGGCTCCTACTGTCTGTAGAAACTTGACTGGCCTATTGCCTAACGGGACTTTAACGATTGACGAGCAGTCAACAACAGCGTCACTAAACCTATGGAAGCATTGAGAGTGCTGTGTAGTTTACGCGGCGATGTAAGCAGTGTGTTAGATTTCCTTCCAGAAGAACATCGATTAAACTGTGATAAGACGGTTTTAAATGTTTGAATTCAGTCTAAAATAAAAACAGTTAGTTTCGATTGTCTGTGTGTGTATTTTAATTGTATTCGGTTTTTAACATGTAAAGAATTGTAATTGGTTTTACTTAAGTAAATTAAATTAGTTATTATGGGTTAGATGAAATAAATGTAAGTATTTACAGTCAGAAAAATGAAAGAATACCCATGAACGATCACATCAATCACTTATTTTGTATTTGCTGTCTTTTTTTATAAATAACAAACGTTTGTTATAGAAAAAGATAGCAAATACAAAATAAGTGATTAATGTGATCGTTCATGGGTATTCTTTCATTTTTCGGACTGTAGATCATTTAAATAAGTTTGAATGTTTAGTATTAAAAGTGTTTGTAAAATAAAGGATTTATAAAGTGAGTCTTCTTATTTAAAAACAAATAAAAATCAATTCACGTAACATTGCAATTGGTGTCAGAAATTGGAATATTTAAAAATAAAATAAAAGTAAAATTCGTAAATATATATAAATAATAATAAATAAATATAAATATTTGTTTAAATAAAGTGTGTGACAATGACATCCATCAACCAATTAAGAGTAAGTGACTCAAAGCAGTAATTAATGGAAAGAGATCTGGACACTTGGATATAAATATGTACATATTTGGGCCATGAGTGCCAGAGTGGCGTAACTGATTTTAACATTACTTTACATAATCAAAGAAAATGGTTAGAAGCTAACAATGTCCAATTGTTTTAGTAGTTTTAACATACAATTACGTCAATTACTAAAACAATTGGACATTGATAGCTTCTGATCATTTTCTTTGATTATGTAAAGTAATGTTAAAATCAGTTAGACCACTTTGGCTCTCATGGCCTCAATTGTTTTATTCCAGTCATTAATTTGTAATTGTGTTTTTATACTTTATAATAAATTATTTTATTATCTTTTTCAGACTGCACCAGCTTTTGGAGTTCAACAAAGCACAACACCTGCTCTAGGAGGTATTGCTACTCCTACACCTGCTTTTGGAGCAGCTGCCACACCAGCTTTTGGAGCAACTGCTGCGCCTACGTTTGGAGCAACTGCTGCGCCTACGTTTGGAGCAACTGCTGCGCCTACTTTTGGAGCAACTGCTACACCTACTTTAGGTGCTACTACGACTGCTTTGCCGAGTTTTGGAGCTGCAGCCACTGCTGCATCAAGTTTTCGTCCCACTGCTCAAGTTAGCGCTGCTGCTGCCCCAGCTCCCTTATTTGGAGCAACATCTACTGCAGCCCCAACTTTTGGAGCGGCACCAACAGCTACACCTAGTTTTGGTTTAACAACAAGTGCAGCTCCCACATTTGGGGCAATTGCCACTGCTGCTCCCACATTTGGAGCTGCCACTACAACTGCACCTACATTTGGACTTGGTGGTACAACTGCTCCTGCATTTGGTGCTGCTACTACCACAGCACCAAGCTTGGGATTTGGTACTGGAATTACAACAACCAGTACTTCTTTAAATACTAGTTTGGGATTTAATCTTGGAGGTAAGTTGTTTAAGTAGAAATGTATTGTTTCTGATGCATATATTATTAGTATTATACTGGCCTTATAGATTCTCCATTTCACATATTATGTTATTTCGTGCTATTGAAATGTGTTGATTATGCTATATACAGGGTGTCCAGAAACTGTACCGACAAACGAAGACAGGAGATTCTTCAGATAATTTTAAGACAATTTAGCTCAATTCACCTAGTCCAAAAATGCTTCCAACGGGAGCTAGAGCTCTTTGAAAATGGCGTCTTGTAATAATTAGTTTTTCTTAAATACCTTCAGAACGCTTCAATTTAGAAAAACGAGAACCGGTGCGTATATTTATCTTCCAAAGATAAATCGATTCCATCCATTGCGAATTTCTAGTACAGATCATAGGCGTCCGTTTTGGGTAGGGCAACAGTTATTTTATCACATAACTTTTTTGTCTTTAACTTTAAGCATTTTTGACACTGGATTATTAAATTGTGAGATATTCTAGTACTAAAAGGTACTCTTACAAGTCAGTAGGACACACAGTTTTCTAGACAAATTAATTTGAAAATTTTTCCTTTTTTTTGGAATTTGAAAAAAAATTAAAAAAAAAAATTCAAAACCAAACGGTGTATTTTACCAACTTAAAGCAAGAGTAACTTTTAGTACTAGAATACCTCACAACTTAGTAATCTAGAGTCAAAAATGCTTAAAAATTAAAGACAAAAATGTTATGTGATAAAATAGCCGTTGACCTACCCAAAACGGACGCATATGACCCGTACTAGAAATTCGCAATTAATGAAATCGATTCATCTCTGAAATGTAAATAAGCGTACCAGTTTTCGAATTTCTAAATAGTTTTTTTTAATTTTTTTTTTTGGAAATTCAAAAAACGAAAAATTTTCAAATCGATTTTTCTAGAAAACGGTGTATCCTATCGACTTAAAACAAGAGTACCTTTTAGTTGTAGAATACCCCACAATTTAATAATCCAGAGTCAAAAATGCTTAAAAATCAAAGATAAAAAAGTTATGCGATAATATAACTGTTGTCCTACCCAAAACGGATGCCTATGACCGGTACTAGAAATTGGCAATGCTTGGAATCGATTTATCTCTGGAAGATAAATATGTGTAACAATTTTCGTTTTTCTCAATAGAAGCGTTCTGGAGATATTTAAGAAAAACTAATTACAAGACGCCATCTTCAAAGAGCTCTAGCTCCCTTAGGAAGCATTTTCGGACTAGTAGTGCAGTCACTGAAGGTGGATATGAGCTACTACCTCCGATTTCGTTGAACCTCCATCGATTTGCATGAAAATTGGTGAGTGGTTAGAGGATATCTCAAGGAACAAAGGTGACATGGTGCCAACTTGCGCTTTTACCTTGGGGGTGGATGCCACCCCTTCTCGGGGGTGAAAATTATTTTATTAAAAATAACCCCATAATTCGATAGAGCGACTAACTCAAAAGCAAAATTTGTTATATAAAGTTATTGAAATAAATCATAACTTTTTGAGTTATTAAAAATTAAAGATTTTAAATTTTCGTGAAAAAATGCATGTTTTTAACCGATTTTTTATAAATAATTCAAAAACTATAAGTTTTTACAAAAAAGTTATGATTACCAAAATAGAAGCTAATAAAAAATGAAATATATTCCTTACTAGAAAAATCTTTTAGTGTCAACGAAAAGTGAGCTATAGGTATTTAAATGTATATTTCTTTCGGCAACTACCCAAATCTAAGTATTCAAGCTTAAATAACGGGGAAATGATGCATTTTATAACATAAACTTATTAAACATTTGTCAAAGTATTTAAAAATATCTATCAGATGAGCTCACGAACAAGTTGTTGAATTTAATCTTTTAAACCCCTTACTTTTTTAAAAATAAAAGGTTAAATTGCCCCGGTTACATGGTTCTCGAAGCAAAATTTAAGCTTTAAACGTTTCTATCTTGGGTATTTTGTAACCTACAGAAACAGTGAAACAGTAAACAGTAAAAATATTTGGTACAGAAAAAACTAAAATTTCGTCATATATATTTTTTTCGTATATTAAGTATTTTTGTAGTTATTATTAATAGTATGGTATAACTAGACCCAAACCCAGACATCCAAAGTGAAAGTTATCACCCAATACCAAATTGTTCTATATGGTCCACATAATGTTCAGAAAAAAGTCACACCATTTTGAGCATCGGGTTTGGGGAGAGAGGGGGGAGATATCGGTAAATTCGGAGTTTACGTTTTTCGTCAATATTTCTAAAACTATGCAGTTTAGCATGAACAACCTTCTGTACAAAAATATTCTACATTAAATTTGAAATAAAAAAGGTCCTATACATAATCCTTTTAAAATGAACGATTCCAAAGTTACGGAGATAGTATATTATAATTGGTCCAAAAAAAGGCCTAACCCAGACACCCAAAGTAAAAGTTTTCCTCCAACACAAAATTGTTATACAGGGTGTTTCATTAATAATTGTCCATATAGTAACTGGAGAGACCTTAGCTCAAAATACGAAGATTTAACCTAAAACACTTAAATAAAATGTGGTTCCTTACTGAGTTACAGGGTGTTTTATCTAAAAATTTAAAAACTATTTTTGCTCAGCATTTTAAAACTGTTCAACAATCCATACTTGGCAAAAAGTGCCACTGCTATACACCTTACTAAATTATGATACACAAACGTTTCTAGCTACTACCAGAGGCATACAACAGGGGATAGTGGATGGCTGACCCTTCTCAAATTGTACGCCACTGGAGGAATTACTATTTTAGTGCCATTTTTAGATTCATCAATACTTTCTACGTAAATAATATAATCTTTATTGGTAACGATAAAGTCATTATTTTTCGAGATATTTTAAGTTAAATATGAAACGGCACAGTTATTTTGGTTAATTTATGAATGATCCATATGATTAAAATTTAAAAATTATTTGTAGCCAGTACTTTAAAACTATTTGGCCTATCCTTATCATACTTGGCAGAAAGTGTAGGTAAACGTTTCTAGCTACTACCAGAGGCGAACGACAGGGATAGTGGCTGGTTGACCCTTCCCAAATTCTACGCCACTGATGAAATTGCTATTTTAGTGCAATTTTTTGATTTTCCAATACTTTTTACGTAAATAATATACTCTTCATAATTAACGATAAAATGATTGTTTTTCGAGATTTTGAAATTAAAAATGAAGGTATACACTACATTAATCAAAATAACCGTGTCGTTTCATTTTTAACTTCAAAGATCTCGAAAACTAATGACTTTATCGTTACGAATGAAGAGGATATTATTTTCATAGAAAATATTGGAGAATCCAAAAATTAAACTAAAACAACAATTCCGCCAGTGGCGTAGAATTTGGAAAAAGTCAACCATTCACTTTCCCCCGTCGTACGCCTCTGGAAAGAGCCAGAAACGTTTTTTTAAAATAATTTAGTAGTTTGTACAGTACCTATTCTTCCTGCCAAGTATGAAAAGGATACGTCGAACAGTTTTAAAATGCTGAGCAAAAATAGTTTTTAAATTTTTGGATAAAACACCCTGTAACTCAGTAAGGAACCACATTTTATTTAATTGTTTTAGGTTAAATCTTCGTATTTTGTGCTAAGGTTTCTCCAGTTAGTATATGGACAATTATTTATGAAACACCCTGTATATGGTCCACATATTGTTCAGTAAAAAGTTACACCAATTTGAGCGTCCGGTTTGGGGAGACAGATGGGGGAGAAATCGATAAATTAGTAGTTGTTTTACGTTTTTCGTCATTATTTCTAAAACTATGCTTTAGCATAAAATTAAGTTCTATACACAAATTTTCTACATAAAATTTAAAACAAAAAAGGTCCAATACATAATTGTTATAAAATCAACGGTTCCAGTGTTAGGTAGGGTGAAAAGTGGAGGTTTTCGATACTTTTTATATTTTTTTGGGCAATTTATAATATTATTACTGATGAAAATTTTTTTTGTAAATAAAATTTGCTATTTTAGTGGCCGATGATATCAGGGATAAGCCCTTGAAGAAACGTCAACTTCACCACCCAAAATCATCATCAATTGTCCAAATAATATAAAAAGTATCTAAAACCTCCACTTTTCACCTTCCGTAACTCTGGAACCGTTTATTTCATAACAATTATGTATAGGACCTTTTTTGTTTTAAATTTTATGTAGAATATTTTTCTATAGAACATTCCTTACGCTAAAGCATAGTTTTAGAAATATTGACGAAAAACGTAAAAAACTACTAATTTACCGACTTTTCCCCCGTCTCCCCCCAAACTGGACGCTCAAATGATGTAACTTTTTACTGAACAATATGTGGACCATATAGAACAATTTTGTGTTGTGAGGAAAACTTTTACTTTGGATGGTAAAGGTAATATAACACCTTTGTTCCTTGATGTATCCTCTAACTACTCACCAATTTTCATGAAAATCGATGGAGGTTCAACGAAATCTCAGGTAAAAACCTTCAGTGACTGCACTATAAGTGAATTGGGTTAAAATATCTTAAAATTATCTGAGGAATCGCCTGTCTTCGTTTGTCGGTAGAGTTTCTGGCCACCCTGTATATAGTAAGTGTTATTAAGAAATCTGCTAATCCTAATCTATTTGCTCTTTGTACTTGATCTCTTACTTATTTTTCAATGTCTCCATAGCTAGACAATGTAATCCCTAGGAATTACTTGTTTAGTGCTAACTCCAACTACTTTCAGTTTATATCTTATTGGTTCTTTACTGATTACTAGTGTGATTTTGTGAACTAGTCTTTAAAGGCTATTTTTATTGTGGGCTATCAATATTGCATTGTCTGAATAACAGAGAATTGTAATTTCATTGTTCTCCATTCTGTATTATCTTCTATTGTTACCTCTGTTTATGATTTCATCCAAGGTTGAATAGCATAGGGCTTAGTGAATCCCAGTCTTATTCCATTGCCCATATTACTAGAGAACGGCAGTTCTCGCCAGTGGCGCACACCTACACCCCTTACACGCGACACTATATATACACGAAATTTTCGATTTTCTAAATCTGACTGAATTGAAAATTGGGCCAACCCCCATCTTAAAGTTCAGAAAAAGACTCACCCATTCATATGTCAACCATCCATTTTGGTCCAAGGGTGTGGATTTTACGGCCCTTCCTATTTTGGGTCTGTTTTTCGTTCTAGTCCCCAAAACTCCCAAAAACTTCGAAAATTTAACTCCGACCTTTGCGGCTTCTAATAGAAGCGATCATTACCTTTCCAACGCATGTCTAATTTTGAAAATCGGTTATACCGTTCAAAAGTTACCGAGTTCAGAAATATGAGTCTATTTTTATTTAAAAAAGGGAAAATGTTTGTGGATATGTATGTATGTATGTGTGTGGAAAAGTTAAACCGATCAGAATTTTTTTTCTGTGTTTGAAGAGGGGGTGAGGGCCGATTCAGAACCGGTGTAGTTTGTGAGTTTTGACTACCCATAAGTTAGCTATAGGACTTGGTAGGTACAAAACGGCATATTTTTTGGCGGTATATATCTTCGGTTCAAGAAGAGACAGGAGAACAGTAAATACACCAAATCAATAGCGTTGAGTTAAGCTTTCAGATGGTGTCTAAGCTGTCAGGATCAGACATACACACGGCTCAGTATAGCCGAAAAACTGAAAAACTAAACTTTGAAAATTTTGGTTTTTCGATAATTACTCAAAATTTCAACCTACGAATTACGCCAATAATTGAGGACTCTAGACGAATCTAACGATGTATACCTTATATCCGGAAAAATTCGAATTTTTAAGTCATAGGCTCCATAAGTATGATCAAATCTGTTTCTTACGGGAAAAACGGTTTTTCAAGCTCAATAATTCCTGTAATAGCTTATCATACTTGACCTTAGATGCATAAGATGTCAATACGTTTCAAACTCATGTTTAGTGATCAAAATCGGTTAAGCCGTTTAGAAGTTATTAAGCTACAAAAGTATAATCCAATTAACGATTATTCCCTAAATGGTTTATGCAGTTGTAGTGGTTACGACGCTAATTTGATCTGGCAACGGGCAATCCGAGTTCATTTACCGGCCATCCCAATATTTTTTTTAATCTATTTCGAATAGAAAAAAATCTAGTGTACATTCGATGGACACTAGATCATTTGGGAGATAATGCGACAAAGGCGACCATTTATAAAGCTTAACGTGTAATCGAGAAACATTGCATTCAACTTTATTTATAAATAACTTTGAAAAACTCCTGATACAAGAATAAAAAACCGCTACACGCCGTAAAAATGAGTGGCGCATACAATATTCCAGCTACAAAAGATCTGATATGAATATTACGTGGCACGAAAATGTATTTTCATTTTGATGCAAAACAAAATTCTAGTTTTATTTTAAAAGATTTTTTCATAATATTTGCTAAATTTGAAGTAAACGCGCCACAAAAGAGTTTCAAATTTCAAACTGTATCAAAGTTACTCTTTTGTGGCGCGTTTTACTTCAAATTGGGCAAATATGAAAAAATATTTTAAAATAAAACTAGAATTTTGTTTTGCATCAAAATGAAAACACATTTTCGCGCCACGTAATATTCATATCAGATCTTTTGTAGCTGGAATATTGTATGCGCCATTTATTTTTACGGCGTGTAGCGGTTTTTTATTCTTTCTATAGGTTACTGGCTGACTTCCATCTTGTTGTTTTGGCAGATGTTTTCAATTGTTTTTGTAGTATCCAACAATATCTCCCTATTATACAAAAAATGTACCTATTATGTCTTTAAATGTTACTCTATCACATGCTTTCTTCAAATAGATAAAATATATGAATGTGGGTATATTGTATTCTAATAGTCCAGGGCGCATCTGTTTTGAGATGGACGTTGAGAGGTTACTCATATTTTTTTGCAGAAGTTACTTGGAATTAACTCATAATAATAATTGAGTTATCCTCCCGCTCAGGTCCGGAACATTGTTTAAATAATCAAAATGAAAAATGAAAGAAAAATTCGATTTTTTTCTTTGTTTTTTGATTATAACTTTAAAAGTATTCTTTTCCGAGAAAAGTTGCACTAGCGTAAAAGTTGCGTAATTAAATTTCCTACAACATAAGATTGGTTAATAATTTTAAAAGTTGTCACCCTTGTTACAAAATAGCAATAATTGTGAAAAACCTATAAAAAAAACAAGTACATATTGGCATTTTACGTTTTTCAACCATTTATACTACACTTAGGACCTTCATATTTCACCCAGAAAAACTTTATGATATAATAAAACAATACTGTAAATTTCATTAAAATCGGTTCAACAGATTTTGCAAAATAAATTTTGCAATCCAGCTTTCGTAAAAAAAATTCATTTTTTCAAAATGTTACAGGACTGAAAATAAAGCAGATAGCAAGTTCAAATTTTTTTTGCTTATAGAAGAATACTGTACCTTTCATTTGCAATTTGCAAAATTAAAATTGGTTAACTACCACGGTGTCAGGATTTTTTTTTAAATAAACATTACTTTTTGGTGCTACGCGCAGGACAGCGGATACGTTTGCTCTGATTGGGCATTCCAATGACCTGTCAAAAATTATCGAATATTGCGGCTGTGGACAAACAAATGTGTTGTTGTTAATAATTGTTAAGTTGGTGTTTTAGTTTTTATTGTTTTGAGAACAGGGACAAAGTGACAAAATTTCTACCATTCTTTATCTAATATATTATTGTCTTACTCTATATTTTGTTGTATTTTAATATTTTAATTCCACAAAAGTCACAGTAATTTGATTATTGTTTGTGAAATATTGTTTAAACAATTGCATGTGTTTAAAAATAATAAACTTTTATTTTCAATGTTAAAATATATGAAAAAAGAAAGTTTTTGTTAAAAAAGTTTGTGTTTTTATTTTGCAATAAACAAATGTATTTATTTATATCCAAATGTACTAAAAATTAAAATTTATCAATCATTATCAAAGGTCATTGGAATGCCCAATCAGAGTAAACGTATCTGCTGTCCTGCGCGTAGCACCAAAAATTAATGTTTATTTAAAAAATTCCTGACGTCGTGATAGTTAACCGATTTTAATTTTGCAAATTGCGAGTGAAAGGTACAGTATTCTTCTATATGAAAATTCAACTTGCTGTCTGCTTTATTTTCAGTCCTGCAACATTTTTAAAACATGCATTTTTTTGGCGAAAGCTGGATTGGAAAATGTATTTTGCAAAATCTATTCAACCGATCTTAATGAAATTTACAGTATTGTTTTATTGTATCATAAAGTTTTTCGGGGTGAAATATGAAGGTCCTAAGTGTAGCATAAATGGTTGAAAAACGTAAAATGCGAATAATTGTTTTTTTATGGTTTTTCGCAAGTATTGCTATTTTGCAACAAGGGTGACAATTTTTAAAATTTTTAGCCAATCCTATATTGTAGGAAATTTAATTACGTAACTTTTATGTCAGTAGAACTTTTCTCGGAAATGAATACATTTAAGATTATAATCAAAAAATAAAGAAAAAAAATTGAATTTTTCCTTTACTTTTTGTCACTTTCATTATTTAAACAATGTTCCGGCCTTTTTTGAGTGGGAAGGTAACTCAAATATTATTACATGAGTTATGTTCAAGCAATTTGTGCAAAAAAATATGAGTCACCTCTCAACGTCCAAATGTCCTAATGTTTTTACAGATGCGCCCTGGTCTATAATGCTTTCTTTGTAATCTGTTTTATGACGAATATTGGGATACTGTGATAAAGTGATTCTTATTTTTTTTATTTTTTAGCAACTACCACCAGTACAGTCGCTACTACTAGCAGTACCACAACAACACCATCCGTTGGTCTAGGAGGTCTAGCTACTACACAAGCCAAAGTAGTCACCGCACAAAAAGATGTCACACCTAAAGATCAGCCCCTTCCTAACGAACTTCTTCAAACTGTAGAAGCCTTCAAAGGATTTGTGAAGCAACAGAAAGTTTACAGGTACTGCAGTCTATAATATTTACTCTTTAATGTCTAGTATTAACATCGTTAAAATTAGTGATGTAACCAATAAAAAACGGTACCGTTTTTTTTAAAAAAACCGTTTTTTATTGCAAAAAAAACGAAGCCTTCGTTTTTTTTGTTTTTTTTTCGTTTTTTTTATTTTGATTTTTTAAGTGGGTACAGTTTATTTAATGACAAAAACATATAATAAATATAATATTCTGTATAATTTTATAACAAAATAAGTATTATTTCGTTTCATAATTAATTTCGTATAAATCCTTTAAATAAAAAGACCATGGGTGTAAACAAAATAAGAAGAGTTTATTCGTTAACTTGCAAAATCAAAGCAAAAATAAGTAATAAAAATTTATCAAATAAAAAAAACAACGTCTTAATGATTGAAAAGGTTCAATTAATTAACCGAATCCCTTAAATGAACACTGATCCGTCCCGTCGCTATCTGCATTTTCTTCAGACTCTGAAGCTTCCTCTTCATCACTTTCAAAGACAGACTCCGACTGATCTGAATTGGATATTATCATTGGTTCCGGTTCAGATTCTAATGCAGGATTGACTGTGAAGCTAGGATAGCTGCAATTGTGTCCTCATTCCATAGAAAAGCCTTTTTGAATAGTCCTTCTTTTGCAATAAAATTGACAACGTCAGCTAAGACGGCTGCTTCATCGACATCTGGCATCTTCTGTGCTACCTTGTATATGACTTCTGTCGCATCAGTCTACATTAAATAAAAAAATTAATAGAAATATAACTAAAACCCACTATAACCTAAAAAAAATTACCATCTCATCTGAGCTAAGTTCGCAGCCACGATATTTTGGATCCAAAAGGTTAGCTACAAAATGAACACTATAAATAGCAAACTTCTTCCGATTTTCAAAAATTGCCCTTGTATCTGCTTCCTCTTTGGATAACAATGGACTTTTAGTGACATTTTCTAATGAGGTGTTAACCATTTTTTTAAATAAATGCAGACATTTTGAAATCGTTGGTGTGTCACCTTCTACAGAGGTAATTGTGTTAGCAATTGGTTCCAGAAGCATAATGTATCCTTGTACCCGGTCCCAAAATATATCGCTTAGAGCATTTTTTTTTAAGATGGGTGTTTGCTTACTGTCTTTTCAACTTCTTCATTGATAGCCATCCTTTTTATTATTTGTTTGTTAGCAAGCAATGATTGTAGACAAAGAACTAATGATCCCCATCTGGTAGGCACTGGGAGTTTAAGACTGCAACTTATTTTTAATTCGTTTTTTTTTTCCTTTACCCACGCAGATAATATGTGGCTTTGTCGGATGGCCTTTGTAATGGCAACAGCCTCGGTAGTAAACGATTTCAGACTTGTTAAATTTAGCACTAAATATTATTATATATATAGTTATTTAAATAAGCACTAAACACAAATATTTCCGGCACAAGGCAAGTAAATCACAAAATAACAACAGAACACCTGCAAAAGCTAATCGGTAATTCCCCGGTTTTCTCAGCGCCAACGAATACGAGCGTCCTGCTAAATTTCGGTGATTCCCCAAAAGCAACGACGTAAAAAAATAATAGATAAAGGCAGTAAGGGTTTAATGTTTCAATATTTTTTAAAAAGGAACGTCAAACACTGAGTTTCTAGATGTTTTGGATATAATATTGAAATATTGGGTGATTTTTAGGCTTACAAACAACTCCTAATATTGATATTGTTAATATTACGTTGAGAAACTAATAAAAAACAATTAAAAACAAAAAAAACACGTTTTTTATTGTTTTTTTTTTTCGTTTTTTTTAGAATTAAAAAAAAACACGTTTTTTTACATCACTAGTTAAAATATTTTTAAACATTGTATTGTTTTTATTTCGATTCCGATTCATAGTAAATTTCATATGTGGAATTGTATTTATAAATATGACATTATGTCTTCTTCTTCTTCTTCTAATGGCGCTACAACCCTTTGTGAGTCTTGGCCTGCTTAACAATGTTTTTCCATTCTGCCCTGTCGGATATTTTCCTTCGCCACTGCCTGATGTTCATGGTTTTAAGATCCCCCTCTATGTCGTCTATCCATCTTTTACGGGGCTTTCCATCTCTGGATTACTTTTACAGCTTGATTATCTGGCATTCTTTCTAGGTGACCAAGCCAGTTTAGTCTTTGTGACTTTACAAATCTAACAATAGCTGCGCTCTGCATTAGGTCATCCAGCTCGTGGTTCATTTTATTCTCCACGAACCATCGCTGCATTGGGTTGGTCCTGCATGACATTATGTAGCTTTATATTTATTTATCCGTTATGTTTTTTTTAGTTCGGACATATCAAAATGTTCAGCTCGGGATTTTAAGAAAGTAGAGCAAGACATTAAGCAATTGACGGCTCTTCTGAAAAATGTAGAACATCAGCTGCAGATAAATAGGCAATTGGCAGAAAATTTAAAATATGATACAGCAAAATGTTTACAAGACGTGGAAATAGCACAAAGGACTCAAGATACTCCACCTGGGTTGCAGTACGAAAACACAGAACCTCTGAAGTTTTTCCTAAATCTTGCGGACAAATTCGAAAAGGATATGCAGGTAGGAACAGTTTTTAGAGTAGAGTAGAGTAAATTTTTATTTGCATACATTTTTAAACATAATTGAGCAAATAACCTCACATTATTAATCACATATTAAAAAAATATATTAACATCACAGATTAAAATATATCATCAATACAAATTACATTATGCTGATCAAGGCTGACAGGCCAGGTACTCCACCACAGTATTTGGACCGTGCAAGTTCAGCAAAGCGACCCCTATTTCTACGCTCTGTACTTTTATTCGCACTTTTAATTATATTGGCCAATTATATTAGTCCTGGTTACTGGATAATTGTCAAGGCCATAGTCCAAAAAAATAATAAGAAGAAAAAATAAGATGCAGGTTATGTTATGCAAACGTAAACAATTGTATGTAGTAAATAAAATTAGTTATTAAAATGCAGTACTGCAAGCAAAATACAATTAATTAAATTTACCTTTATATAATAATTGCATATCATATCGATATTGTGGAGCAATATATAATTTTTCTGCTTCAATGACAGAAGGTATGAAATATACGTCAATTTGACAATTTCAATTGACAATATGAATTATTTAAGATAGTTGCAATATTTCTCCGCGACTCGCGCACGGTCGTTTCTCGTTTCCCTTCCAAGCACAAACCATACATACTCATAGACGTTTCACGTAAATTGTCAAGGTCAAGACAGCAAATTAGTTATCATTCCAATCCAGAGATGTCGCTGTCAGTCAATTCTCTTGTCATATTTAACAACTGACAGTTGACAATTAAATTAATTTTTGTTATTTACTTTTTATTTTACAGTTTGTTGCTTAATTATTTTATTATAGTGGTGTTACGTTTTTAATTAGATTTAATCACAATTTTAATCAATTGTGTTAACCTCCTCTCCGTTTTTATGAGTAGAATTTTTAGTTTACATTGATCATCCCGTGTTGTGTTTCTCCACGTTTAAAAAACAATATAATAGATCCTGAAACAGTTTATTCCAATAGACAAGTGTGTCATCAACATTTCGGGCCTATGTATTTTTGGAAGTTTGTTTTAAAAATTATAAGGTAATATTTATCTAAACAATCATCCTACAAGATTCTTTTAAAAATTTTCATTCAACTCAATATGTGCTTTCACGTGACACATGGCAGTAGTGTTTGGCATTTTGAAAACAAATTGGAACATTTGAAGTTTTCAGTAAAATATTGAATAAAACATTGAATTGACTTTCTGTTGTTTTAATTTCCTGCGAAATTTCGTCAAAAATCCCGCAAAATTTATAATTTGAAATTCCCACGTAACTAAAATTTGTCAATTTATTTCCCATTCCAATCAAGAGATGGCGTTAATTCGATCCGAAAGATTAACATGGTCGTGAAACGTCTATGAGTATGTATTGTTTGTGCTTCCAAGTACTTGCACACCGCGAATAGGACTCAATGTTAAAATGCCTTTCTTTTAAAAGCTCAATAGTTTGTTTTCCATTGAATTTCAGATGTTATAGATCATCCCAAACCCGTTTTTCAGTGCGTCACAGATTATCTAATTCTCTCTAACGCAGTACAGTTGGAAGTGACAGAAAAAACGTACCTGTATGTTATACATTGAACTTAGAAAATTATGTATTCCTTGACGGGAAATGTACTGGCGGGACTTATATTAAAACGGACTTATACTTATATATTATGTATAAATGTCTGGCATTTACAATACTCTAAATAGATAACCAATGAATGATGCTAATAAAGATAATTTGACACAAAAGTAATCGATTCTGACAGTATTTACACAAAAAATTATAATTTCTAATTAGTATTTTTCAGTGACGTAAATATAAATATTTTATGTCATTGGTATATTCGGACATTGTATAATGAAATTTGATTTTGTATTTATTTATTTTTACAATAAAATATTTTAAATATTAATATTCTGGCAAATATTTGTATAAATATTGATGTTTATATAAATATAAATATATTCTGACAACTGTCAGATTTAACTAAAGTGTCATGAAATAATTTGCGACATTCTTAAAATCCTATCTGACGTCAAAATTAATGACGCACTGAAGAAAGGGTTTGGGATCTTCTTCTATAGACTAATTGTAAAATGTAACACACGCATGTAAAGAACTTCTCTCTGTTAGAGACAATCTGTGAAATGGGAAATTCAAATTAAGGCTCCTTGTATTATATTCATGATTTGGAAGCAGGTGATAAAACAAAGTAAAATTTTTAAAGAGGAATATAATACATTCATATAATATAGATAGCTGAGAAAGTGACTATATTGAGTGATTTGAATCGACCCCTACAGGATTCTCCCGTCTTGAATCCTAAGATCACTCGGACTACCTTTTTTGAACTATGAAGACAGTTGAGCTATACACTGCAGCACCCCAGAAGATTATTCCATATCGCATAACAGAATAAAAGGTTGCATAATATACTGATAGTAAGATTCCATGCTCTAGATTCTAGATAGCTTTTCAATACTCTTAATGAGTAGCAGGTTCTGGTTAATATGAAGACCAAGAAACCTAACTGATCTAGACTAGAAGGATAGAAGATTGACTGTATCTTGGAACTGTTCTCATGATTGGCTGGTTCTAAGAAAACAAAAACTGTCTTATCAGTATCAGTATTAGGCACCAGCCTATTTCCACTGAACCACTGTTCAGCCTTGCCCAGAGGTTGTTCTGCCACTGTGAGTGTTTCTAATGTTTTTCCCAGAACAGCACATTTGAGTCATCAGCGAAGTTTACGAGGTTTGAGGAACCACTAACCACCGCATTTGACAGGTTATTTATACAATGTGGGCCAAAGAAAACAGTCCACCTCGATTTTTGACAGTATTTATTAGAATTAAAGGAAATGAAGAAACAGGTCGATTTTTTCTAAGGGGGATACATTTTTACGGTACATACATCTGTCATTTGTCAACTCCCTCCCTTCCACTTCCCCCACACCTTATTTTTAAATAAGGAATAGGGGTCGTGTTCTAGCTCATTTTAAACATTGACTTAATTATTTATACAGGGTGTCCAAGAAAAATTATTTTGAATTAAATTAATTGACACAAAAAGAAGAATGTATGTAATTTATTTACCTCAAAATACATTCTCCTACTGACAGAAAAAAAGGTTTTTTTGATAAATAAACATTGTTTGTTGCTTAAATTCAATATTCAACCTACCAAGAGGCAGATGGGTGGCAGCTTGAACATTGAAATTAAGCGAAAAGCAATGTTTATTTATCAAAAAACATTTTTTTCTGTATGTTGTTCTGAAGCTATTTTCTTGTGGCATTTTTACAATTTTAACTATTTATAATGGGAAATAAGCCACAATAATAGGGAGTTTTTGTTGCTACGTAACGTAACGCATCTCCGTATACGTAAGCAACTAACGTGTCGTAGAGAATGAATGTTAAAATAGGTAGTTGTTGTAACTGCCTTAACGTAACGTAAAGCAAATCGTAGTCATTTTTAAATTCCGTTGACATTAAAAAAATAAAACAATGTTCACACAATATACAATTAATATACAAATTTAAAAAAGATAAATGAATGATGAAATTGTATGGTTTTAATTGCTTCTATTTAAATATAAAAATATTATTTTTCCGGTTAAAATTTTTTTTATTTTTGTTTATACCTACTTTTTAGTTGTAAATTATTGTACCTACAGAATCAGAATTCCAGTATAATGTAAATAGTTTGGTAATATTTATTTGAAAATTCCACACCTGTAATTTTGAACCAATCAAAATACGTTATTTTGACAGATCACCATGGCAACGGAGGTATTTTATCGGAAATTTTTTGCTCGTGGGGTACCCAACAGCGAATTATAGTGGAAATTTTTTGACGGTTACAATAACAGAACATTTTTAACAGACTGGTTTTTATTTGTTTACATAATTTAGTTTTGATTCATTTTCTATCACTTGTAGTTACTCAAAACTTATGTAAAATTGAAGAATATACTATTTTCTATCTTGAAATGGTATTCCCATGCAACTACAATGAGTAGAAATTACGAATTTGAAAGCCTAAATAATTGCTGACAAAGCTATGGCGCGCTATTAATCTGTTCATGCAGCTTTGGATTTTCAAATGCAAATTTGGTGTGGAATTTTCTTACCGAATACCACGCGAAGTCAAATTAATATCCGGAAATTTTTTTTTGATCATGAATATTTTTAGAAAATTTCCCTCGTCTGCGACTCGGGAAATTTTCAAAATATTCATGATCTCAAAAAAATTTCCGGAAATAATTTGACCTCTAGTGGTATTACTAGTGAAAATTTTACTGAAATTAGGTCATTTGTTTATCTAGCTATTAATTGTGGTGATCACTGTATTTCTTAATTAAATTAATACAAGATTTGTTTGTTTTGCTTTAATAATAGACAACTTAAAAACAATAAAATTTTAAATCTATTATGAAGTTCCAATTTCCAATTACAAACACAGAATAATTTTACTCAAATAGACTAAACCAATAACCAATATAACCTTAAAATGTTTATAAACGGGTAGTACGGATATCAATGGGTAGTACGCTGATGAAATGTTCATTTTGGTAGGTAATCGGGCAAGATCCTCGTGTGCATTCGGTGACTATCGTCTCGACAGGGATACGTTCTCACGTACGTAGATATCAGAGCGTTACTTTAGGTAATACGTATCGAGATACGGAAGTTCAACCATTAATGCGCAAGCGTATATGTCAAAATGATACGTTACGTTTACGTATTTGTGTGCACAAAAACTCCCTATTATTAAAAAATGATTTTTTTAATGTATTTTTTAAATTTTTAAATTTTCTACTTTAAAATGTATCTGAATTGCCGATATAAATGAGTCAAATTAAATAAATTATTAGAAGAATTTTTTTACTAAGCAACAACATTTTTGTTTATGTTAATAGTATTTTGTATTTTGACAACGGCACCCGATTTGGGCGTCGAAACGTTAATAAAAATAATTTTTTAATAATATTGTGGCTTATTTCCCATTATAAATAGCACACGACCCCTATTTCGTATTTAAAAATAAGAGGTGGGGGAATTGGAAGGGTGGGGGTTGACAAATGACAGATGTATGTACCGTAAAAATGTGTCCCCCTTAGATCAAAAATCTACCTGTTTCGTCATTTCCTAAAAATCTAATAAATACTGCCAAATATCGAGGTGGACTGTTTTCTTTGGCCCACACTGTATGGACCAAAAAGAGGAAAGGCCCCAAAACTCTCCCCTGGTATATCTAATTTTAAGTTATCGGTTCATAGTAAACCTTACATCCTTGTTTCTCCAAGCATACTTTTTGTGACCTATCTGTAGTCCGTTGTAATTTTTTATACTTCCACAATAATTTCAAGGTGACGCATACATTATTTTAACTAATATTAAATGACGAGTGACAATAAATCACTGTCTTGTAAAAATTTTCAGAGAATGTTTTAGTTAATTTTTCATAGCCTGTACAGAAAAATTAATAAAAAATAACTCTTTTGTTGATTACACACTCAATTGTTTTGAAGTAATTGATCACATTTTAAATTGCAGGCATTAAAATCACAAATAGAAGGAGCCGAAAGCTACGTCAAAAACCACAGAAATCCAAACCCCGTGACGTCGCAGGACATGGCGTTGGGAATGCGCAGACTCCACGAGTCTTTTGTAGCTCTAGCGGGTCGTCTACACTCGGTTCACTCTCAAGTGGAATCTCAGAAAGAAGCGTACCTGCAGATGCGAAAACAGTTATACAACGACAATACCAATCCTTTCGATAGCCACGAGGGAAACCTCAGCCATATTTTCAATTATCCTTTACCGAAGATCGCAACTGGACCTACACCTTTCAGTAATTTGTCTTTAGGTAAGTTTACGACATTTTTTATTATTTAAACTTATTCTCTTCTTCTTATACTTATTGTAGATTTGTCGATCTGTTAATTCCGACGTTGAAGTACTTCTTGAGAGCTAGACTGCCAGCTATCTCTCCATCTTTTTGGTGGTCTCCCCGGTGAACGCTTGCCTGCTGGTTTTCATTCTAGCGCAATTCTTGGTACTATGTGCTCCTCCATTCTTTTTACATGACTGAACCATTCTCTTCGTCTTTGCCTACCCCATCTGACTACATCTTGCACGCTACATTGTTCCCTGATGATGTCGTTTCGTATCCTATCGCTTTTTGTCTTCCCTGCTATTGGTGTTTTCTTGATTCAATGCTATAAGTCATAAAAGGTCTGATGCAAGTTTTATAAATTCGAACTTTGCTCTATATTCTCATATATGGGTTATTTCAGACCACATCTCTCAAACATCTGGACAAGACAGTGGCCTTGTTAATTTGTCCTCTTAGGTCTCTGGCTGGGTCATGATAACTTGATAACTCTACACCTAGATATTTGAACTGGTTTAGCTGTTCTATGGGTTTCCCCTCTACCATGAGCTTACATCTAATTGGACCTTTCGCAATGGCAATGCATTTTGTTTTCTGCGTGGATACGTTCATGTTGAGTCGTCGACATGCTTGGTAGAATCGATAAAGTTGTCTTTGTAGGCCATCCTCATCATCTGCAATCAGGGCTGCATCATCCGCATAGCACACTATACTGATTCTACTGTGACCGAGTCTGTATCCTAGTAGCGATTCCACATCTTCTAGTATTTCATCCATTATGGACCAAGAGCAACGTCGGGAAAACAGTGATTTTAAGACACTTGGTTTGTTAATATATTATTCCCTATGCTTCCTTGAACACTTTACCGGCCATCTGGCTATTGAGACAGGTTGCGTTCATTACTGCGCAGCGCACCTGTACAGGTAAATATATCGAATTTAAAATTATTTTAAGACAAAAAATTTTTTTGCCATTACTTTTTAAACATTATTAGAAATATGAATTATAATTGCCAGGCATTTCTAAATATGCGCCAGACGCTAATTTTTATAAATAATAATTGAAAAAATTAAATCATTTTAGTATGTCTGAAATTTTAATATTATATTATTTACACATAAATAAATGCAAAATTAATTTGCCATCCCTTAATTCGGTTGCATTCACCAGCCAGATGGATTTAAAATCATAAAAATAATGTGTAGTTTCAGCAAAACGATCGCTGGTTGGGTTAAGAAACTAGACAAACAAAAGATACGACAATTTCGGGGGTGAATGTTGTCCGCACATGTTATTAAGATGGGTCAGTCACAATAAATTCACAATTTGTTAACGATTCTTGTCGAGTTTCTATTTAGTGAAAAGTAATTGTGATACAATATAATGGCAAATAAAATACAATGTGTGTTTTGCAAGGAAAAAAACGAGAATGTAATAACTTTTGTGGATGAAATGATGAAAAACTGTTGTGTAAAGACGTTTTGAGTGTGCGTATTAAATACAATTTAAAATATAATAATGTATGTACAGTCACCGGACCAAGTGAATACCACTGATGGATACCATAAAAAATGTTACAATTCTTTTGCAGCCTTAATGGCTAAGTATCGTAACATATCTGACATTAATTCAGTTTTGTCAAATCTTAGTCACACATCAAGTTCTTCGCTATCAAGTGTGAGTGACACAAGTTATATTATATAATATATATCATATTCATAAATACAAGTATAAATTTTGATACGACTTCAATTTCATTTTATCCTTTTTTTTTTCTATGATTATTTAATTTGAAAACATTAATTTAAACAATTTAAATGAAAACAAATGAATCCCAGAATAAAAAATATTATTTTTTATTATGTTGTTGAAAATTTCGACAATAATTTTTATTTATTAACATTTTACATATTTAATTCTGTCATTACTAGCTAGGTTGAGATAAATAAAAATTTCTTTAAATACCGTAGGTAGGTAGATTTATTCCTGTCTCTTTCCGCCAGTCTACTATATCGCTATCTTTCTGTAATAACTAATATATTATAGTCTGGGCTGATTATCGGAGAATAGGCCATAATTATTGCTCTAGAACTCCGAAGATTTTAACTTTACAACAAAAACACTCAAATAAAAATTCACCGTGATTAAATTCTGCATAGAGACGTGTTTTTCCCGATCTGCTCTGACGAAAATTTTCCTCGGAAAATGCGGGTTTTCCCAACAAAATCTTTAATTTTCAAATAAAGTTTTAGATAAGTAATTATTTACCAATAATTAAATAATTTGGTGACTTAAAAGCCTTCTTGGTTTAGATTATAGTTCCAGAAGCTGGTGAAAATTAAACGAATATTTTAGCAACAATTCAATTGTTAATTAATAATTTACGGTCGCAATAATAATCAAAATAATTATGATGCACTGATCAAACTTTGAAATCTTATAAAGATAAGATGCCTATTTAACATTTTGTCGACAAAATATAAATTTTTTTATTTTTTTGCATAATCTTTAAATGTTAAAAAAAAATAGTTATAAACAAATTAACGTTTCTCAGAAAGTTTTTATTATATTATAATTTTAAAAAATAGCTAAAATGCGCATTTCAAATATCTTGAAAATGAATGCTTTAAAACGTTTTTGCAACCATTTGCAAAAAAGTTATGAAACAGCAAAATAAACATACTATTACTACGGTGTTATTAATTTTTTTTAATTCTTTCAAAGCGTAGAAGTGAGTTTAAAGTACAAGCTAATTATTTATAAAACAATATCGATTATCAGCTTAATGGTTATATTTTAATTAAAGATTATAAATATATTTTTTTTGTAATTTACACGCGCGAAAGTAGAATAATACAGTACCGTAGCTACCCGCCCACATACACAACTCGCGCGAGTTTAAGCGTGTCAGTCGCTTCGAGTGAACATTTTATCTCCGGCTCGGTATCAAGCCTACTTTCGCGCTAAAAATTACAAAAAAAAGTATTTTTAATCTTTGATTAAAATATAACCATTGCACTAATTTTTGACATTCTTTGTGAGTAATTAGATTGTACCATAGACTCACTTTTAAGCTTTGAAACAATTAAAACAAATTATAAACAATGGAGCTATCGTATATTTATTTTGCTGTTTCCTAACTTTTTTGCAAATGGTTGGAAAATTTTTTTAAAGCATTCATTTTCAAGACCTATGAAATACGCATTTTAAGTATTTTTTAAAATTAGAATATAATAAACAATTTGTAAGAAATGTTAATTTGTTTATAACAGTTTTTTTAAGCATTTAAAGATTATGCAAAAAAATGAAAAATTTATATTTTGTCGACAAAATATTAAATAGGCATCACACCTTTATAATCTTTCTAAGTTTGATCAATGTCTCATGATTATTTTGGTTGTTATTACGACTGTAAATTGTTAATTAACAATTGAATTGTTGCTAAAATATTCGTTTCATTTTAACCGGCTTCTGAATTTATAATCTATACCAAGAAAGCTTTTATTTCACCAAGCTATATAATTATTGATAAATAATTACTGGCCCAAAAAATGTATTTGAATATTCGAGATTTTGTTGGGAAACCCACATTTTCCGAGGAAAATTTTCGTCGGAGCAAATCGGGAAAAACATGCCTCTATGTAGAATTAAATTGGGGTGAATTTTTATTTGAGTATTTTTGGTGTAAAGTTAAAATCTTCGGAGTTATAGAGCAATAATTGAAAAAAATACGATTTGTCGGCGCCATTTTGTTTATAAAAAAAGTAGCACACTATCTGTGGACTTTGCATACCTATATTAATAATATATAAGATCTTATAATTCGATTAAAGCAATAAAATTGCTGGTAAATAACTTTTCCATGAATTTTGCTAATTAGCCCAGAGTATTACTGGAATACCGTACAACTTTAATTTGATCTGGCTGATGAGCAACCGAGTTAATGTGTGGCATATTAATTTTGCATTTATTTATGTGTTAATAATATAATATTAAAATTACAGACATACTAAAATGATGTAAACTTTTCTATTTTTATTTATAGTAAATAACGTCTGGCACGCATTTAGCAACCACAGAAATGTCTGGCAATTATAATTCATGTTTCTAATAATGTTTAAAAAGTAATGACAAAAAAATTTTTCGTCTTAAACTAATTTCAAATATATTTACCTGTATCTTTTGTTTGTCTTATTTCTTAACATAGCCAGCGTACGTTTTACTGAAAATATATATCATTTTAAACGATTTTAAATCCATCTGGCTGGTGACTGCAACCGAGTTAATGTCTGGCAAATTAATTTTGCATTTATTTATGTGTTAATAATATAATATTAAAATTAAAGACATACTAAAATTATTTAAATTTTTCTATTATTATTTATAATAAATAGCGTCTGGCGCACATTTAGCAACCACAGAAATGTCTGGCAATTGTAATTCATGTTTCTAATAATGTTTAAAAAGTAATGGCAAAAAAAATTTTCGTCTTAAACTAATTTCAAATATATTTACCTGTATCTTTTGTTTGTTTTATTTCTTAAGCCAACCAGCGATCGTTTTGCTGAAAATACGCATTATTTTTATGATTTTAAATCCATCTGGCTGGTGAATGCAACCGAATTAATGTCTGGCAAATTAATTTTGCATTTATTTATGTGTTAATAATATAATATTAAAATTACAGACATATTAAAATGATTTAAATTTTTCTATTATTATTTATAATAAATAGCGTCTGGCGCACATTTAGCAACCATAGAAATATCTGGCAATTATAATTCATGTTTCTAATAATGTTTAAAAAGTAATGACAAAAAAATTTTTCGTCTTAAACCAATTTCAAATATATTTACCTGTATCTTTTGTTTGTCTTATTTCTTAACACAGCCAGCGTACGATTTGATGAAAATATATCATTTTAAACGATTTTAAATCCATCTGGCTTTTGACTGCAACCGAGTTAATGTCTGGCAAATTAATTTTGCATTTATTTATGTGTTAATAATAGAATATTAAAATTACAGACATACTAAAATGATTTAAATTTTTCTATTATTATTTATAATAAATAGCGTCTGGCGCGCATTTAGCAACCACAGAAATGTCTGGCAATTGTAATTCATATTTCTGATAATGTTTAAAAAGTAATAACAAAAAAATTTTTCGTCTTAAAATAATTTTAAATTCGATATATTTACCTGTATATGTGTGCTGCGCGGTAATGAACGCAACCTGTTTCAGTAGCCAGATGGCCGGGAAGGTGTTCGAGGATTCATAGGGAATAATATATTAGAGAATCAGCTGTCTTAAAATAGTTGCTCGAAAACGTTGATAGCCATTTAGACTATAGCGTCTGGCACGTATTTAGCAACCACAGAAATGTCTGGCAATTATAATTCATATTTCTAAGAATGTTTTACAAGTAATGGCGAAAAAATTTTTCGTCTTAAAATAATTTTAAATTCGATATATTTACCTGTACAGGTGCGCTGCGCAGTAATGAACGCAACCTGTCTCAGTAGCCAGATGGCCGGTAAGGTGTTCTAGGATGCATAGGGAATAATACATTAAAGAATCAGCTGTCTTAAAATAGTTGCCCGAAAAAAATAGCTCTTAGACCATTAGCATATTGAATAGAAATGGACTGAGGCTGTCTCCCTGCCTGATTCCCCCTGGTGCTGGTATGTAGGCCGTAATGTTGTCGTTTGTTTTAGTTTTTCTCGTGTTGTTATTGTTCATTTGTTTCATGACTTCAACAATGTTTGCGGGTATCCTTTTTTGCTTCATTTTCGGTAATATATCGCTAAGTCTGACTCTGCCAAATGCTTTCATTAGGTATACGAAGCAAATATATGCGGGTTTGTTAAATTCTATCGACTTTTCTTTCACTTGTTTCGTGACAAATATTGCGTCCGTCTCTAAAAATGATGTTTTTAAATTAAGACAATAGTTATGTACTTCTAATTAGATTTCCCAGTTTGACAATATGGCCCAGGTATCACAGCCTCCTAAAGCTTCTGTAAGCTTTAGGAGGCTGTGCCCAGGTATACATCATCACGTAGCGCTACAATCCTGGGTGAGTCCTGGCTGAGTGTACAATTTTTTTCCATTTTTTTTTCGACTTCCATCTACCTAGGGTCAAATGGAATGTTAATTTTTCGGAGATCTGCTTGGATGTTATATCTCCATCGCATTCTGGGACGTCTGAGTGGTCTTTTGCCTTAGGAATCTCCTCCCATACGTTTTACAAGTCTCTCGTTATGAATTCTGTGCACGTGGCCTGCCCATCTTAGTCGCTGCAATTTAATTTCTTGGACAATGTCGGCGTCATTGTAGAATGCTTTTAATTCGATATTGGCTCTGATACTATACTGGTTCGTGGTAATGTCGTGGCGAGGTCTTAAAATTGTTCTAAGTATTTTTCGTTCAAAACGTCCGAGCTTTTCTTCGTTTGCTTTGGTCATGGTCCACGTTTCGCATTCATATGTTAGTACAGGTCTGACGACGGATTTATAGATTTTGATCTTTGAACTTCTTGTAAGATTTTTTGATTTTATAAGCTTATCTAGTGCGAATAGACAGCGATTTGCCGCTTGGATTCTGTCTCTTATTTCTTCAGTAACATCGTTGTCAGCTGTGATTACGGCCCCAGATACTTAAAACGTTGTACTCTTTCGAAATTGAAGGTGTTGACCATCACATTTTGTCATATCCTGTATCTTCGTATATATCGCCGCCGTCTACGAAAAGTATAGCTCCGAAAAATGCCGTTAAGAGTAGAACTTTCAATGAACGCCGCGAAAAATATTATTTTCGATTATATGATTGTGAAAATTATAATCCCTAATAGTGTTAGCGAAAAAATTTATTTTTTAAGGAGTATCAGCAAAAAACTCATTTCTTCTGTGGGTCCACGAAAATTATAATTACTAAAAAGTTCTTAGAAATAATTGTTTTCGCGGGCAGAAACAGAAACAGAAAGGGAAATAATTGATGGATTCGACCGTTACTTGATGGAAGTTCATTTTATCTAACAATAAAACACTGAAAGGTGAAGTGCGTATGTAGAAGTGTCTGTTTTTCTATTGTTGAATGCCCTTTTGTGTTCTGCTATCCGTTTGTCAAAAGTTCTGCCAGTTTGACCGATGTACGTTTTCGGACAGTCACCACAAGTTAGTTTGTACACACCACTCTGTAGTTGCTTTCTCTTTCGGCTTTTATTGTTCTTAATATATTTGCTTAAGTTGTTGTTAGTTCTGAAAGCTGGTGTTATTCCTTTTTTTTTATGTATCTGGCTATTGTTGTTGTTATCTTGCCAGTATATGTGAGAGAGCAGAAGGTACTGGGTTCTTTCTGTGGTGGTGGATACACTAATTTCAGGGCTTTCTTATGGAGTTTTTGGTTTAATATTTTGTTAACTGTTTGTTCGTTATAGCCGTTGTTTACTGCTATTTGTTTAATAATGTTTAGTTCTATCTCGAAGTTATTTTTTGTCATGGGAATTTCTGTGAGTCTATGTATCATGCTATAGTAGGCTGCTAATTTGTGTTGTGTAGGATGGGATGATGAATTGTGTATAGTTGTGTCAGTATGGGTAGGTTTATGATATACGGAGAACTCATGTTTGTTGTGTAGTCTGGAAATCGTTACATCTAGAAAGTTTATGGAGTTATTCTGTTCTGTTTCTATTGTAAACTCAATATTATTATGAAGTGAATTAATATATGATAGAAATTGGTCAAGTTGTCTGTTAGTTCCTGTAAAGCATACTAGTATATCATCCACGTATCTCCACCAATATAAGAACTGTTTAAATAAGGGATGTTTAGAAATTGTTGTTTCAAGTTGGTTCATAAATATATCTGATAGCAATGGGCTTGAGGATTACCCATAATAAGTCCTGCACTGTTGCATAAATCAAGACTATTTTGAATTCAATAATCAAATATACACAAACAGTGCAGGACTTATTATGGGTAATCCTCTAAGCCCATTGCTATCAGATATATTTATGAACCAACTTGAAACAACAATTTCTAAACATCCCGTATTTAAACAGTTCTTATATTGGTGGAGATACGTGGATGATATACTAGTATGCTTTACAGGAACTAACAGACAACTTGACCAATTTCTATCATATATTAATTCACTTCATAATAATATTGGGTTTACAATAGAAACAGAACAGAATAACTCCATAAACTTTCTAGATGTAACGATTTCCATACTGACACAACTATACACAATTCATCATCCCATCCTACACAACACAAATTAGCAGCCTACCATAGCATGATACATAGACTGACAGAAATTCCCATGACAAAAAATAACTTCGAGACAGAACTAAATATCATTAGACAAATAGCAGTAAACAATGGCTATAAGGAACAAACAGTTAACAACATTTTAAACCAAAAACTCCATAAGAAAGCCTTGAAATTAGTGTATCCACCACCACAGAAAGAACCCAGTACCTTCTGCTCTCTCACATATACTGGCAAAATAACAACAAAAATAGCCAGATACATAAAAAAGAAAGGAATAACACCAGCTTTCAGAACTAACAACAACTTAAGCAAATATATTAAGAACAATAAAAGCCGAAAGAGAAAGCAACTACAGAGTGGTGTGTACAAACTAACTTGTGGTGACTGTCCGAAAACGTACATCGGTCAAACTGGCAGAACTTTTAACAAACGGATAGCAGAACACAAAAGGGCATTCAACAATAGAAAAACAGACACTTCTACATATTCAAAATAAAGGCCTTAAGCTATCTTTTTTAGAATCTATGGAAATTAATAAACTGAAAAATACAGATATAATTCTGAATGACCAACTCGAGACAAACAGCTCCCCACTCCTCAACCTCTTCAGTTGAAGACTTAAAAAGGCAAACACATTGTAAACTATATCACTTGAGAAAGGCACTCCGCCGAAACAGCTGTAGTCATTTAGATATAATAAATTTTGTGGAAGTATAGAAAACAAACGTTTTCAGTGTTTTATTGTTAGAGAAAGGGAAATAATTGTTTTCGTCGGCATCTATTATGAACTAAATCTTTTCGTTATAAATATTTTGGGAGTTATAATCTTCGCGGACACGCATATAAAAAAGAATTGTATCGTCAACACTTATCAAAGAGTTATTATTTTCACTGGAAATGTATTGGAATCACATTAATCATAGGTACCAGCGATATGTATCCAGGTATACATAATTTTCAAGATTTTGTAAGATATGGTTTTGTATTGATATACTTCTCTGGTGCTGGCTCATTGTTTTTGTTTAACTGTAGTTTATTTTAAGTCTACCGTTCCGGAAACTTCATTTATTTGTTGTAACATTTCGTTTAGTTCTTGGATAGCATCTGCTAATAAAGCTATGTCATCTGCAAGTCTCCAATGGTTCAATCGATTTTTATACCCTTGTTCTATTCTAATATCTTAAAACTGTCTTCTAGCGCAACGGTGAATAATTTGGGAGAAATGGTTGTCTTCTTGTCTCACTTGTTGCAGTTTTATGAATTTGATGCAAGAAAATATCTAAAAAATTATTTTTCTTTAATAGAATTAGCAAAGATCTATCATTATTTTCAAGAATCACTGTATTTAGAAGTATAATTCAGCCCCATTTTGACTACTGTTCAAGTGTTTTATATTTAGGTGATAAAGGATCAATTCAATCATTGCAAATTTTGTATAACAGACGTATGAGAACAGTTTTCTTCGATGCAATCGCTACACACCAATTGAGATGATGTATTCTACTTTAGGTTGGTTTTCAGTTCAACAAAGGCTTTACTACCTTACTATGGTTTTCATTTTTAAATTAAAAAAAGAAATGTTACCTGCATATTTTAATGAATATGTTACATTGAGGGGTCATCAAGTTCATTCATATACTACAAGAAATATTGAAGATTTTGACATTAAAAAACTAATAAATATAGTACAATGACATCCTTGTTTTACAAATGTATGAATGAATTTAACCATCTTCCCCCAGTGTTAAGAATGCAGTGACAGTTAAAATTTTTATAAAAATCACTAAAAACATATATTTTACCTGGATAAAAAATAATTTTTAATAAGTCTGTATGTGTTGTATATTGCATGTATTGTATATTGTATGTTACATTTAATTAAGCAAATTCATATTTATTGTTAGTAGGATTTCTATTTCAATAAAGAATTTCATTTCTGATTATGTTTATTAGATTTGAAAATATAGTATAGAAACCATAATTTGCTGTATTTTATTTGTTTCAGAAATAATAAGGCATTCATCATCATTATCTTTGCCTTATCCCTATGCGGGGTCGGTTTCCCTAATTGCATTTCTCTACACAATTCTATCTTGGGTCATATCAATGTTAATCCCCTTTACCAACATGCCCTGCCTTATCGCCCCCCCCCCCAGGTCTTCTTTGGTCTTCCTCTCGTACTCCTTCCAGGAATCTGCACTTCAGCTATTCTTTGTATTGGGTGATTAACGTCTCGACGTTGAACATGACCAAACCATCTTAACCTATGCTCTCTCATTTTGGCATCAATTGGTGCCACACCTAGACTTCCCCTAATATACTCATTTCTAATTTTATCCTTCTTTGTCACTCCACTCATCCATCTAAGCACTCTCATTTCCGCCACATGCATTCGTTGTCCCTTTTTTTTTCACTGCCCAACATTCAGTTCCGTACATCATAGCCGGTCTTATGGCTGTTTTATAGAATTTTCACTTCAGTTTCATTGGAATTTTTCTGTCACACAACACACCACTCGCTTCTTTCCACTTCACCCATCCAGCCCTAATTCTACTGCATGCATCTCCATCTATTTCTCCATTACTCTGTAATACCGATCCTAGGTACCTAAAACTATTGCTTTTCACAATCATTTCACCATCCAAAGATACCATTTTATTTGTAGTAGCTCCATCTTTAAATTAACATTCCAAATACTCTGTTTTTGTCCTACTAAGTTTTAAACCTTTTTCCTCCAGAGCTCGTCTCCACTGTTCCAGTTTTTGTTTCAAGTCTCTTTCACTATTTCCTACTAACACGACATCATCAGCATACATTAAGCACCATGGAATGTTACCCTGTAGTTTCGCTGTTATCTGGTCCAAAACTAATGAGAATAAATACGGACTAAGCACAGAGCCTTGGTGCAATCCTACTTTCACATGAAATTTATCAGTCTCTCCCACACCTGTCCTAACACTAGTCGTTACTCCCTCATACATATCCCTCACAATCTTTACATATTCACCAGGGTGAATTTATTGAGTGCTTTACACTTATTGAGTGCCCACCACAGAATCTCTCGAGGAACTCTATATGATTTCTAAGATCAATGAATACCATATGAGCGTTTGTTTCTTTACTCCTGTATTTTTCCATCAACTGCCTTATAATGAAAATTGCATCTGTTGTTGATCTACCCTGCATAAAGCCAAATTGATTCTCGGATATTTCGGTCTCTTCACGTATCCGTCTATCAATTACTCTTTCCCATATTTTCATGGTGTGGCTAAGCAGTTTTATAGCCCTGTAGTTTGTACATTGTTGTATATCCCCCTTGTTTTTGTAAAAAGGCACCAGTATACTGCTTCTCCATTCGTCTGGCATTTGTCCGACTTCCATAATTCTATTAAATAGACCTGCTAGCCACCTTGTTCCTGTCTCTCCCAATACTTCCCATACTTCCCCAGGAATATCATCTGGTCCTACCGCTTTTCCTTTCTTTATTTTTTGAAGCGCTTGAGCCACTTCCTCGTTGGTTATTTTGGTGACCATTGCTGCTACTGTCTCCATTGACTCTACAGGCTGTCTGTCAAATTCTTCATTTAATAAGCTGTCAAAGTACTTTCTCCATCTCTTTTTGACATCCCTTTCGTGAACTGGTATTTTATTATTTTCATCTCGGATACATCTAATATGATTAAAATCTTTTGCTTTCTTTGCTCTGTGTTTGGCTATTTTATATATCTTCGTTTCGCCTTCCCTGGTATCAAGTTGATC